>NW_027315724.1:21409244-21634244 GCF_026437365.1 Eucyclogobius newberryi
AGATGAATCGACCGGCAAAATTATTGTTGATTAAAGCCGTGGCAGCGGCGATGATGGCTCTCGCCTCCCGCTCGACCGCCTTCCCGCGCCTTCCAGCGCGACCGCCTTCCCGCCTGTCCAGAGGCAGGAAAATAAAGAGGAGGAACTACAAAAATGGAGTGAGACTACAAAATGACCCGGGCTACAGAGTGGAAACGCGCCAACAATCCTACAATCTCCCTCTCCCTCTCGAGTTGTGGCAGAAAGAATAAAGTCTAAAGAATAAAGTCCAAAGAATAAAGTCTAAAGAATAATAATTCTAATGCGGCACAAGAGGAAATGTCCCATCAAAATAAAAGAGGAAGAGGAAGTGAAGGCATTCATTGCGCCTCTGCTGGCCAATAGTGAAAATACACAATATCTGCAATGCACTTTTTTCATGGCGTCTCGAGGAGAATATAATCCATGAGTTTCAAACAAATCAGACAATGTTGAGTTTTTCACACAATGGGTAGGGGGCGCTATAGAGTAAATTTGTTACATAGGTATTATTTATTTCCAATCAGATCATAAAAACGCATTAGTGAGTGAAATATGAGCTCCGTAGATCTGTTCCAATAGGTGTGACTTGTCCTTGAAAACACTGAAAATTAAGCCTTTTTTGAGGGCGTGTTACGCAGAGACCGTAAAGAATATCAACATCAATATCTTTTGGATATTTATTAAATTTCAATGTCTTTAGATGCAAAAGGTGTTTTTTTGAGCTCGATCGGACAAAAAAACCTTGGACAAATACGACTTTGAAAAAAAAAAGTCAAGCGTGGCGGTGCCACTTTGATTTGACATGGCTGACTTCCTGTTTATCATAGAGCGATGCTGCCAGGTATGTTTTACTCCTCAAAGGTCAGAGGTCAAAGGTAGCTCTATCAATGTCCCAAGTCTCATGTGCCTAGGCCAAAGATTAAGCGTTTCATGTTTTTTCTTTTTTGAACTTGTCGTCACTGTTGCGACGGACGTTCTCACAACCTCATCAACCCATTTTATTGGAGTTCGGGCCGAGCTGATCGCGTCTATGCCCCATGTGTGACCTATGACCCAAGTGTGACATTCATCAATGTTAGAGGGTCAAAAATGCCCGAGTAGTGGCAAAATTTTACCATGAAAAACTATAATAAGAAACCATGGCAAGAACAATGTCTCGTCGCATTCCATGTTCCATGGAAGGCTCGAGCCAATTAGACCTTAATCCTCCAGCAGTGTCGCCCTGTGGCCAGTAGAGGGCAGTAATATTCCTCCTGAGCGCGCTCACATAATGACGCAGCTTCTTGTCATTTTGGCCTGGAAACTCCACTTATATTTAGGAGCTCGTCAAGCAGGAATCAGTTTGTGTGGCAAGGTCATCCAAATCTGCCAAGTCACTCCGCACACGTGTTGGGGCTTGAGTGAGACACTTTAAATGATGAACCAGTTATGTATTAACTACACATTTAAACTACATGTTCAGGGGTGAAATCTTCTGCACTCAAAAGGTTACATAGGTGAGCCTGGGCCACATGAAGGGAACAAGCATCTTATAAACACTGTCATGGGCGGATTGGGAGAGAAGGTGAACTATAGAAAAGTCAGCCATTTATTCATCCACTTCATTTGTTTTTAAAATGATAAACACTCATGTGTCATTTCCTGTTTTCTGGTGCATTTTATATGTAAATAGTATACTATGTAAATAGGTTTACACAAAATATTATAGATAGATAATATAGATAACTATTACTCTAGAAGGTCTTATACTTTTACATGGACAGAGTTAGACAGTACATTTTAACTGGAGTGGGCACGAGTTATAAGAGGCCCCTAGAGAACAGACACATTCACAGCCCATGTAAACATTTGTTGTCTTTTCTATAGTTTATCATTGTCAGTTTGGTGTGAACATTGTCAGGCTTTTCCATTAAAACAAGAAAGAATTCAGTTGAAACGAGAACATTTGGCCAACACGTTTAAAGTACTTAATTTTCAGGTTTTAACAACTTTATTTTCAAGTTTTAACTACTTTGGTTTCACTTTTGATGAGCAAAATACAGTTAAGTTAAAACGAGAAACTTAACTCCTAATAACATGAAAATGACACAATTAAAACGAGAATATAAAATATTGGGAAATGTGTATATTTTCCATCACTGATGGCAGTAATGCAGTACAGTAATGTACCAAATACTGGAATTATATTACACAATCCAAAATACTGGGATTATTTGGTTAAAAGAGAAAGAAAATAGAGGAATATAGCAAAGGTATTTACAAATGCCAATTCTATTATTTTACATTATATTATTTGGTTAGACACACAGACAGACAGTGAAACTACACAACTAAACTCAAGCTTTAATATTTTCTGTGACTTGTGTCTCCATTTGATTTGTTTCTATGTTAAGGTTTATTTCTAATGCATCTAATGTCGGCTCTACTGTACACGTCTCTTAAGAGTTTCTCATAAAACACACTGCATACCAAACAATTACTCAACAATATGCCAATTGCAGTAATAAAACACATTTTTCAACAAGCCACCCTCTTCCTGCATATTTCTGTCCAACATGTGATGCTCAAGTATTTTGACTCAAGCTTCAAGTATTTGTGGCAAGCCGGCAGCAAATTCCTGCACTGTCACATTGGGTTCTGCAGGGCGTGGCCCTTCACCCTGGAGCTCACGGTGGAGCTCACAGTGGGTGGAGCTCACGGTGGAGCAGCTCACGGTGGAGCTCACAGTGGGTGGAGCTCACGGTGGAGCAGCTCACGGTGGAGCTCACAGTGGGTGGAGCTCACGGTGGAGCTCACAGTGGGTGGAGCTCACAGTGGGTGGAGCTCACAGTGGAGCTCACGGTGGGTGGAGCTCGCAGTGGGTGGAGCTCACAGTGGAGCTCACGGTGGGTGGAGCTCACAGTGGGTGGAGCTCACAGTGGAGCAGCTCACGGTGGAGCTCACAGTGGGTGGAGCTCACGGTGGAGCAGCTCACGGTGGAGCTCACAGTGGGTGGAGCTCACAGTGGGTGGAGCTCACAGTGGAGCTCACGGTGGGTGGAGCTCGCAGTGGAGCTCACGGTGGGTGGAGCTCACAGTGGGTGGAGCTCACAGTGGAGCAGCTCACGGTGGAGCTCACAGTGGGTGGAGCTCACGGTGGAGCAGCTCACGGTGGAGCTCACAGTGGGTGGAGCTCACGGTGGAGCAGCTCACGGTGGAGCTCACAGTGGGTGGAGCTCACGGTGGAGCTCACAGTGGGTGGAGCTCACGGTGGAGCAGCTCACGGTGGAGCTCACAGTGGGTGGAGCTCACGGTGGAGCTCACAGTGGGTGGAGCTCACAGTGGGTGGAGCTCACAGTGGAGCTCACGGTGGGTGGAGCTCGCAGTGGGTGGAGCTCACAGTGGAGCTCACGGTGGGTGGAGCTCACAGTGGGTGGAGCTCACAGTGGAGCAGCTCACGGTGGAGCTCACAGTGGGTGGAGCTCACGGTGGAGCAGCTCACGGTGGAGCTCACAGTGGGTGGAGCTCACGGTGGAGCTCACAGTGGGTGGAGCTCACAGTGGGTGGAGCTCACAGTGGAGCTCACGGTGGGTGGAGCTCGCAGTGGGTGGAGCTCACAGTGGAGCTCACGGTGGGTGGAGCTCACAGTGGGTGGAGCTCACAGTGGAGCAGCTCACGGTGGAGCTCACAGTGGGTGGAGCTCACGGTGGAGCAGCTCACGGTGGAGCTCACAGTGGGTGGAGCTCACGGTGGAGCAGCTCACGGTGGAGCTCACAGTGGGTGGAGCTCACGGTGGAGCTCACAGTGGGTGGAGCTCACGGTGGAGCTCACGGTGGGTGGAGCTCACAGTGGGTGGAGCTCACAGTGGAGCTCACGGTGGGTGGAGCTCACAGTGGAGCTCACGGTGGAGCTCATGTGCTAATAAACAACACAAACAATAGAATGAAATAGACGTCAGGGAACATGATTTTCATGCATGTGATTATTGTAACAAGTGTGAGCACATTTCTGTGTGTGTGAGCGGGACCAGAGGAACCACCTCCACCTTCAGGCTACATCACACTCAGCAAACACCAGCACATCTAATGCATTGTGGCAGTTTGTCCGCTCTGTTATGAGCTGCTCTGGAGCTAACGCTAAAAGGGCGTGTAGCATAAAGCACACGCGGGGACAAAAGCATCTGTAAGTGTGTTCACTGATGAATGAGGGCAGCACATTAGGGCAATGCCATATGGGGTTTGACATTGAAGTATAGTAGATATAGTATTACACATGGGGCAGTACAACGGGAAAGCACAAACAGGACAAACAATTACAAATACAGATCCATCAATTCGCTTACAGAACAAAAAGGTCAGTTAAAACACAACATGTTCGAGTTGTTTAAAATGTGTAAATGTGCTGCAACTTTAGCCCAGAGCCACAAAGCAGCCTCTGAAAAGCAAAGCACAATATGTTGGTTTGAATGTATATTTGACTACAGATTTAAACAGTACATTGTCAGTGGTGAGGTCATTGTCCTTCTGCACTCAGGAAAGTGTTACAAAGGTCAGCCTCCTCCATGTCACATGACCGGCAGGGACTGAACAAACCCTGCTAATCAGGGCCTTAGATTTACTTCAGACTCATTCAATCAACTGCCTTATGCAATACTCTGATGTAATGGAATATGTTACATTTTATTTTTTAAGTAGTGAGTATTCTATAACTAAACACATTTCTGTGCTGTCCTGTGTGTGTGTCCACTTTAGCACAGAGCTACACGACAGGACTTTTATTGTACTGGCAACTTTATGCAAATCAATATGCAAATGAGTGTTTTTATTGTTAGTTTCATCATAATGGTCCAGGAGCAGTGCAGTCTTTACAATCTTAAATCTCAACATTAAAACTACAAAAAACTTTTTGCAGGTCCAAAAACACAAGGATCAACTATTTATTCAAACACAGACTGCAACTGTACCACGCTCTACTGGGGCCACCCTCTACTGGGGCCGCTCTACTGGGGCCACCCTCTACTGGGGCCACCCTCTACTGGGGCCGCTCTACTGGGGCCACCCTCTACTGGGGCCACCCTCTACTGGGGCCGCACTACTGGGGCCACCCTCTACTGGGGCCACCCTCTACTGGGGCCACGCTCTACTGGGGCCACCCTCTACTGGGGCCGCACTACTGGGGCCACCCTCTACTGGGGCCACCCTCTACTGGGGCCGCACTACTGGGGCCACCCTCTACTGGGGCCACGCTCTACTGGGGCCACCCTCTACTGGGGCCGCACTACTGGGGCCACCCTCTACTGGGGCCGCTCTACTGGGGCCACCCTCTACTGGGGCCACCCTCTACTGGGGCCGCTCTACTGGGGCCACCCTCTACTGGGGCCACCCTCTACTGGGGCCGCACTACTGGGGCCACCCTCTACTGGGGCCACCCTCTACTGGGGCCACGCTCTACTGGGGCCACCCTCTACTGGGGCCGCACTACTGGGGCCACCCTCTACTGGGGCCACCCTCTACTGGGGCCACGCTCTACTGGGGCCACCCTCTACTGGGGCCGCACTACTGGGGCCACCCTCTACTGGGGCCACCCTCTACTGGGGCCACGCTCTACTGGGGCCACCCTCTACTGGGGCCGCACTACTGGGGCCACCCTCTACTGGGGCCACCCTCTACTGGGGCCACGCTCTACTGGGGCCGCACTACTGGGGCCACCCTCTACTGGGGCCACCCTCTACTGGGGCCGCACTACTGGGGCCACCCTCTACTGGGGCCGCACTACTGGGGCCACCCTCTACTGGGGCCACCCTCTACTGGGGCCGCACTACTGGGGCCACCCTCTACTGGGGCCACCCTCTACTGGGGCCGCACTACTGGGGCCACCCTCTACTGGGGCCGCACTACTGGGGCCACACTACTGGGGCCACCCTCTACTGGGGCCACCCTCTACTGGGGCCGCACTACTGGGGCCACCCTCTACTGGGGCCACCCTCTACTGGGGCCACCCTCTACTGGGGCCACCCTCTACTGGGGCCACCCTCTACTGGGGCCGCACTACTGGGGCCACACTACTGGGGCCACCCTCTACTGGGGCCACCCTCTACTGGGGCCACCCTCTACTGGGGCCACACTACTGGGGCCACCCTCTACTGGGGCAGCACTACTGGGGCCACCCTCTACTGGGGCCACCCTCTACTGGGGCCACCCTCTACTGGGGCCGCACTACTGGGGCCACCCTCTACTGGGGCCGCACTACTGGGGCCACACTACTGGGGCCACCCTCTACTGGGGCCACCCTCTACTGGGGCCACCCTCTACTGGGGCCACACTACTGGGGCCACCCTCTACTGGGGCAGCACTACTGGGGCCACCCTCTACTGGGGCCACCCTCTACTGGGGCCACCCTCTACTGGGGCCGCACTACTGGGGCCACCCTCTACTGGGGCCGCACTACTGGGGCCACCCTCTACTGGGGCCACCCTCTACTGGGGCCGCACTACTGGGGCCGCACTACTGGGGCCACCCTCTACTGGGGCCAGCCTCTGCTGGGGCCGCACTACTGGGGCCACACTACTGGGGCCACCCTCTACTGGGGCCACCCTCTACTGGGGCCACCCTCTACTGGGGCCACACTACTGGGGCCACCCTCTACTGGGGCCACCCTCTACTGGGGCCACACTACTGGGGCCACCCTCTACTGGGGCCACCCTCTACTGGGGCCACCCTCTACTGGGGCCACCCTCTACTGGGGCCACACTACTGGGGCCACCCTCTACTTACTGGGGCCACCCTCTACTGGGGCCGCACTACTGGGGCCACCCTCTACTGGGGCCGCACTACTGGGGCCACCCTCTACTGGGGCTGCACTACTGGGGCCGCACTACTGGGGCCACCCTCTACTGGGGCCGCACTACTGGGGCCGCACTACTGGGGCCACCCTCTACTGGGGCCGCACTACTGGGGCCGCACTACTGGGGCCACTCTCTACTGGGGCCACCCTCTACTGGGGCCGCACTACTGGGGCCGCACTACTGGGGCCACTCTCTACTGGGGCCACACTACTGGGGCCGCACTACTGGGGCCACCCTCTACTGGGGCCACACTACTGGGGCCGCACTACTGGGGCCGCACTACTGGGGCCACTCTCTACTGGGGCCGCACTACTGGGGCCGCACTACTGGGGCCGCACTACTGGGGCCACTCTCTACTGGGGCCACCCTCTACTGGGGCCGCACTACTGGGGCCGCACTGCTGGGGCCGCACTACTGGGGCCGCACTACTGGGGCCGCACTACTGGGGCCGCACTACTGGGGCCACTCTCTACTGGGGCCGCACTACTGGGGCCGCACTACTGGGGCCGCACTACTGGGGCCACTCTCTACTGGGGCCACCCTCTGCTGGGGCCGCACTACTGGGGCCGCACTACTGGGGCCGCACTACTGGGGCCGCACTACTGGGGCCGCACTACTGGGGCCACCCTCTACTGGGGCCACACTACTGGGGCCGCACTACTGGGGCCGCACTACTGGGGCCGCACTACTGGGGCCACTCTCTACTGGGGCCGCACTACTGGGGCCGCACTACTGGGGCCGCACTACTGGGGCCACTCTCTACTGGGGCCACCCTCTACTGGGGCCGCACTACTGGGGCCGCACTACTGGGGCCACTCTCTACTGGGGCCACACTACTGGGCCCGCACTACTGGGGCCGCACTACTGGGGCCACCCTCTACTGGGGCCACACTACTGGGGCCGCACTACTGGGGCCGCACTACTGGGGCCGCACTACTGGGGCCACTCTCTACTGGGGCCGCACTACTGGGGCCGCACTACTGGGGCCGCTCTCTACTGGGGCCACACTACTGGGGCCGCTCTCTACTGGGGCCGCACTACTGGGGCCACTGACCAAAGACACAATATGACATTTAATAGTCAGACTCGAGCAGTTGAAAACACAGTTAAAGACTTTGAGACCCAACACTACAAAGTCATTATTGGATATAAAGCTTTGTTGAAAATATGAATTATACTTTATACACATTTGGAGCATAAACCTCATTGTCAAACAACAGAGACAACTGGACACTGGTCATATTGGTCACTAATTCCCTCACAACACACGTCTAAAAGCATTCACCAGTGTCTTTTTAATGGTTAGGTAAGTTTAGAAATCTGATTATTGAAAAGGTTCAGAAAATGTTGAAACTGTAATTGTGGCCTTCTTATCAAACACACTCTTACTTACACACAGCAGTAAACTCTTACACAGTTCTGCCAATAATTCCTTTCAAAACTTGGCCAATTGCAAAGTTGCAGTTCAGTTTATAGGGTTTTCCAACAATTACTGCAAAATCAAGAGGCCGTTTTATTGTTTAGAAAATGTTCTGTGGTTGAGCAGAGGAAGTGCACTTTTCCACTTGTAATGAGTCAGACAAACACCGGCCTTTAGAGAAAAAACATAGTACGATTGTCACAGTCTTGTGTTTAAGCTCTAGTGCATGACTGTGTATTTATAGAAGCAGGAAACATGCTTCTGGTGAGTCACTGCGACTTCCTTAAGTGACTGCATTCCGCACTCATCTAATTACAGCAGATGCACACCGTCCCGAGCACTGTCGAGCAGCACCAAGACATCATCAGTGCTGCAGAGCTTTAACTGCAAAACTATCTACACCAGATGCAAAACCATTCCGAATGTTTGTAGACTTTGTAAACAAAACGTGTGAAAAAAAACTCTAAAAAAGTATTCTTAGTGGTTAAAACATAAACACAACCATCAGATTACTCAAGCATTCCAGTAATCTGACCATTATCAAGACACTGCCTGGAGTTTCCACACTTTTAGATGGTTTCTGTTGGTTTGAGACTGAGAGCAAAGTATAAGAGCTGAAAATATGTATAATTATGACAACAGAGCGCTTCCTGTACTTTTATAGCCTAAATATAAAGCGTGACCATATTGTGATTGTGTCATGTGTGACGTACGTGTCTGTATTGTGACGATTGTGACGTACGTGTCTGTATTGTGACCTGTAGTGTGACGTACGTGTCTGTAGTGTGACGTACGTGTCTGTATTGTGACGTGCGTGTCTGTAGTGTGACGTACGTGTCTGTAGTGTGACGTGCATGTCTGTAGTGTGACGTACGTGTCTGTAGTGTGACGTACGTGTCTGTAGTGTGACGTACGTGTCTGTAGTGTGACGTGCGTGTCTGTAGTGTGACGTACGTGTCTGTAGTGTGACGTGCGTGTCTGTACTGTGACGTACGTGTCTGTAGTGTGACGTGCGTGTCTGTAGTGTGACGTACGTGTCTGTAGTGTGACGTACGTGTCTGTAGTGTGACGTGCGTGTCTGTAGTGTGACGTGCGTGTCTGTAGTGTGACGTACGTGTCTGTAGTGTGACGTACGTGTCTGTAGTGTGACGTACGTGTCTGTAGTGTGACGTACGTGTCTGTAGTGTGACGTACGTGTCTGTAGTGTGACGTGCGTGTCTGTAGTGTGACGTACGTGTCTGTAGTGTGACGTACGTGTCTGTAGTGTGACGTGCGTGTCTGTAGTGTGACGTGCGTGTCTGTATTGTGACGTACGTGTCTGTATTGTGACGTACGTGTCTGTATTGTGACGTACGTGTCTGTAGTGTGACGTACGTGTCTGTATTGTGACGTACGTGTCTGTAGTGTGACGTACGTGTCTGTAGTGTGACGTACGTGTCTGTAGTGTGACGTACGTGTCTGTAGTGTGACGTGCGTGTCTGTAGTGTGACGTACGTGTCTGTAGTGTGACCTGTAGTGTGACGTACGTGTCTGTAGTGTGACGTACGTGTCTGTATTGTGACGTACGTGTCTGTAGTGTGACGTACGTGTCTGTAGTGTGACGTACGTGTCTGTAGTGTGACGTGCGTGTCTGTAGTGTGACGTGCGTGTCTGTAGTGTGACCTGCGTGTCTGTAGTGTGACGTGCGTGTCTGTAGTGTGACGTGCGTGTCTGTAGTGTGACGTGCGTGTCTGTAGTGTGACGTGCGTGTCTGTAGTGTGACGTGCGTGTCTGTAGTGTGACGTACGTGTCTGTAGTGTGACCTGCGTGTCTGTAGTGTGACGTGCGTGTCTGTAGTGTGACGTGCGTGTCTGTAGTGTGACGTACGTGTCTGTAGTGTGACGTGCGTGTCTGTAGTGTGACGTGCGTGTCTGTAGTGTGACGTGCGTGTCTGTAGTGTGACGTGCGTGTCTGTAGTGTGACGTGCGTGTCTGTAGTGTGACGTGCGTGTCTGTAGTGTGACGTGCGTGTCTGTAGTGTGACGTGCGTGTCTGTAGTGTGACGTGCGTGTCTGTAGTGTGACGTGCGTGTCTGTACTGTGACGTGCGTGTCTGTACTGTGACGTACGTGTCTGTAGTGTGACGTACGTGTCTGTAGTGTGACGTACGTGTCTGTAGTGTGACGTGCGTGTCTGTAGTGTGACGTGCGTGTCTGTAGTGTGACGTGCGTGTCTGTAGTGTGACGTACGTGTCTGTATTGTGACGTACGTGTCTGTAGTGTGACGTACGTGTCTGTAGTGTGACGTACGTGTCTGTAGTGTGACGTACGTGTCTGTAGTGTGACGTGCGTGTCTGTAGTGTGACGTACGTGTCTGTAGTGTGACGTGCGTGTCTGTAGTGTGACGTGCGTGTCTGTAGTGTGACGTGCGTGTCTGTATTGTGACGTACGTGTCTGTATTGTGACGTACGTGTCTGTATTGTGACGTACGTGTCTGTAGTGTGACGTACGTGTCTGTATTGTGACGTACGTGTCTGTAGTGTGACGTACGTGTCTGTAGTGTGACGTACGTGTCTGTAGTGTGACGTACGTGTCTGTAGTGTGACGTGCGTGTCTGTAGTGTGACGTACGTGTCTGTAGTGTGACCTGTAGTGTGACGTACGTGTCTGTAGTGTGACGTACGTGTCTGTATTGTGACGTACGTGTCTGTAGTGTGACGTACGTGTCTGTAGTGTGACGTACGTGTCTGTAGTGTGACGTACGTGTCTGTAGTGTGACGTACGTGTCTGTAGTGTGACGTACGTGTCTGTAGTGTGACGTGCGTGTCTGTAGTGTGACGTACGTGTCTGTAGTGTGACGTACGTGTCTGTAGTGTGACCTGTAGTGTGACGTGCGTGTCTGTAGTGTGACGTGCGTGTCTGTAGTGTGACGTACGTGTCTGTAGTGTGACGTGCGTGTCTGTAGTGTGACGTGCGTGTCTGTAGTGTGACGTGCGTGTCTGTAGTGTGACGTGCGTGTCTGTAGTGTGACGTACGTGTCTGTAGTGTGACCTGCGTGTCTGTAGTGTGACGTGCGTGTCTGTAGTGTGACGTGCGTGTCTGTAGTGTGACGTGCGTGTCTGTAGTGTGACGTGCGTGTCTGTAGTGTGACGTGCGTGTCTGTAGTGTGACGTGCGTGTCTGTAGTGTGACGTGCGTGTCTGTAGTGTGACGTACGTGTCTGTAGTGTGACGTGCGTGTCTGTAGTGTGACGTGCGTGTCTGTATTGTGACGTGCGTGTCTGTATTGTGACGTACGTGTCTGTAGTGTGACGTACGTGTCTGTAGTGTGACGTGCGTGTCTGTAGTGTGACGTGCGTGTCTGTAGTGTGACGTGCGTGTCTGTAGTGTGACGTGCGTGTCTGTAGTGTGACGTACGTGTCTGTATTGTGACGTGCGTGTCTGTAGTGTGACGTACGTGTCTGTAGTGTGACGTGCGTGTCTGTAGTGTGACGTACGTGTCTGTATTGTGACGTACGTGTCTGTATTGTGACGTACGTGTCTGTAGTGTGACGTACGTGTCTGTATTGTGACGTACGTGTCTGTAGTGTGACGTACGTGTCTGTAGTGTGACGTACGTGTCTGTAGTGTGACGTACGTGTCTGTAGTGTGACGTACGTGTCTGTAGTGTGACGTGCGTGTCTGTAGTGTGACGTACGTGTCTGTAGTGTGACGTACGTGTCTGTAGTGTGACCTGTATTGTGACGTACGTGTCTGTAGTGTGACCTGCGTGTCTGTAGTGTGACGTGCGTGTCTGTAGTGTGACGTGCGTGTCTGTAGTGTGACGTACGTGTCTGTAGTGTGACCTGCGTGTCTGTAGTGTGACGTGCGTGTCTGTAGTGTGACGTGCGTGTCTGTAGTGTGACGTGCGTGTCTGTAGTGTGACGTACGTGTCTGTAGTGTGACGTGCGTGTCTGTAGTGTGACGTGCGTGTCTGTAGTGTGACGTGCGTGTCTGTAGTGTGACGTGCGTGTCTGTAGTGTGACGTACGTGTCTGTAGTGTGACGTGCGTGTCTGTAGTGTGACGTGCGTGTCTGTAGTGTGACGTGCGTGTCTGTAGTGTGACGTGCGTGTCTGTAGTGTGACGTGCGTGTCTGTATTGTGACGTACGTGTCACGTGTCTGTATTGTGACGTACGTGTCTGTAGTGTGACGTACGTGTCTGTAGTGTGACGTACGTGTCTGTAGTGTGACGTACGTGTCTGTAGTGTGACGATTGTGACCTACGTGTCTGTAGTGTGACGTCCCTGTCTGTATTGTGACGTGCGTGTCTGTAGTGTGACGTACGTGTCTGTATTGTGACGATTGTGACGTCTGTGTCTGTATTGTGACGATTGTGACGTCTGTGTCTGTATTGTGACGATTGTGACGTCTGTGTCTGTATTGTGACGATTGTGACGTCTGTGTCTGTATTGTGACGATTGTGACGTCTGTGTCTGTATTGTGACGATTGTGACGTCTGTGTCTGTATTGTGACGATTGTGACGTCTGTGTCTGTATTGTGACGATTGTGACGTCTGTGTCTGTATTGTGACGATTGTGACGTCTGTGTCTGTATTGTGACGATTGTGACGTCTGTGTCTGTATTGTGACGATTGTGACGTACGTGTCTGTATTGTGACGATTGTGACGTACGTGTCTGTATTGTGACGATTGTGACGTCTGTGTCTGTATTGTGACGATTGTGACGTCTGTGTCTGTATTGTGACGATTGTGACGTCTGTGTCTGTATTGTGACGATTGTGACGTCTGTGTCTGTATTGTGACGATTGTGACGTCTGTGTCTGTATTGTGACGATTGTGACGTACGTGTCTGTATTGTGACGATTGTGACGTACGTGTCTGTATTGTGACGATTGTGACGTCTGTGTCTGTATTGTGACGATTGTGACGTCTGTGTCTGTATTGTGACGATTGTGACGTCTGTGTCTGTATTGTGACGATTGTGACGTCTGTGTCTGTATTGTGACGATTGTGACGTCTGTGTCTGTATTGTGACGATTGTGACGTCTGTGTCTGTATTGTGACGATTGTGACGTCTGTGTCTGTATTGTGACGATTGTGACGTCTGTGTCTGTATTGTGGGGCAGATTGACGTCCAAACAAACAAAGAGTTACAATCGAAGTACATGTGTAAATAGTAGATCTTTGTGTGTTAAAGGTGTTGTGTCATTTCGATCTGAGAGTTTTATTGTCATTGTCAGGTCAGTGAACAATTTACAAAAGAGGAACTTCTTTGGCGCCAAAGTGCAACATAAAACATATAATAATCTCAACATTTCAATGGACATTATGTAAGATTTTGATTTTAAATTCCATAAACATGACCTTATGCCCATAGATACGAGGTAAACATATTCAAATCAAACTAACAGTTGTAATGCTGATTTATTCTTCCAAAAACATTGGTCAAGATGACAAAGTTGTTGATGTCATAATTTGGTGTTTTGGTTCAAACAATTATCCAATCAGAAAACATGGTGAGCCTCACAGGTCCCTCATGTGGGTCATTTGGGTCATTTGTGTTGCCAGGTTCAGGGCTAAAATCCAGTGAGTTTAAACCTATGCAATATTAAAATGGAACAAGGCTGTGCAAATACGGGTTGGGTTAGTGTTTGTACTTTTACTGCACTGACTAGGTATTTCACACAGACGAAAAAGACTTGTGTGAAGTGTTTTTGGTGAAACAAAGACTTAAATAGGACATCTGTGGAGGCTTAATGTAATGCAATGTCAGGCAGGTTAATGTGGCAGGAAACTGTCTCTCTTACGTATGCATTCTGAACATTTAAGTGCTGCACCATCCACTGTTTATGTCTAAGTGCATCAAAATACAGTGTATGCTGGTTATACACAAGCTTTTGTTGTTAATGGAAATAGAACCATTAGGCTAAGTACGATCAAATACTTCAAATCTGACGAATGAATCAGTAACTTCATTGTTAACCATGAGAACCCTCTTCTTGTAGACACAAGGCATTTTCAATATACATTTTCAACAATGTTTAGTACGTTTGTATAATATATAAACCCCTCATTCCCACATTAATTCACATCATATTTCATATTTCTTCTTATTTGAGTGCTGTTTTGTTAACCTGTAATTGTGTTTATGCTCAAACTTCCATAGGAAACAATCAGGGCCTGACTGAGTCTGGGCATGTGGCCCTAACACACCCATGTCTCCACCTCTGTGGTGGGTGTGAAGGGCTTGACAGGGGCCTGGGCCTATGCTGGACCATGGAGAGAAGAGACGGGGGCTGAGGGAGGGACGGATCTCAAGAGGAAGGGAAATGTGGGTCAACACTCTCCAAGCCCCGTCACATGTTCCAGTCAGCTGGAATCTGGCCTCTAGTCCAAACCAGAGTTATGTAAGAGCGTATTGATCCACGAGAGAACATGTCACACGAGTGCAGAGCCAGTGGAGGAGTCAGCTACACTGCTACATACAGGCACACACACTGCAGGAGCTTTATTTACTGATTGTATGTGCTCCAGCCTGTCCCACTGACCATGGGCCTTAAGCGGGATGTCTGGACAGTGGTGGCAGGACACAGAGGCATACAGAGAAAGACAGGAGATGGCGTGTTTTGGCGTTGAGTATTAAAAGCAAGTCTGAAGGCAAGCCCCGACACGGATAACGTCCTGTCAGCTCAAATATCTCCCACTGGTCACTCACACGTTCCATCTCAACGTCTCCCAATAGCAGTGATGTCACCCTCCCGGGGGCAACAGCCCGGCGAGCCTGTCGCTAGCAATTACTCTCAACCGCTCCACACAGATAGTTTTTTTTTTTTTTTTCAAGAAGAAAGCGATAAGCGCACATTTGGGCTTCCACGATTAGATGTTTCAATAACCAGGGGGGAAAAAACGGCATCTGTCTGGAAAGAATGGAATCTGGATCAGACTGTCGAGGAATTATATGTTCCTTTTCCATCCGCGAGGCTAATCATATCTGCGAGCAGCCCTGGCCCTGTGTGCTAAAAGATAGACCGTGTGGAAGAACAATTTAACCGCTGAACATTGGACTATTCATTAGAAGATCAGATGGCACAAACAATGATGTCATATAATAATCCACACTATATAACCACATTAGAGCAACTAGATATGTGGAGAAGTACTAACATGTTTTTCCTACATCACTTAACTTGCATCATACGATTTCGATTACTGTCCAAAAACTCTAAAGAATTCATACATTACCGGATTAATTAAACTCAGGCCACACAAATGCTGTATTTAAAGACAGAGTGGAGCATATTTGTGCATAACTAGACATCAAGTTTATATTTTAACTTGCGTTTACGGTCTCTTTCTGGTTCAGATATATCCCACCAGAGCACGTTGCCCCCGTATTAGTTGTGGCCCCAAATATTTGCCTGGATAGTTTATGCCAAGGGCCGGCCCTGGCTCCAGGTGCTGGGGATCTGGAGATGGATTGGGGCGTGGCATTGAGGGCCACTCAGTGCTCCAGCTGAGAAAAACGCAGAGAACACGTTTCCTTAAAGGGACTTTAGGGCACTTTTAACTTGAAAGTACTTTGTTAAGTACTTTTAACAAAATACTGTTGTTGAGTACCTGCTGGTCAGTGTGTTCCGTCAGTTTATACTTTGCTTGATGATTGTTTTGAGTGATTTCAACATGTGTGAACGAGTCCATTTGACGGAAGAAAAGGCTCCAACGGTAAAAGCATTTCAACTTCCATCTGAAAATAGTCGTCGAATGTATAGATTTAGAAAAAAGTGTCTAGAGAACTACCTTAGAAACATTCTCTGTCCTGGACCGCTTCTGGACTAAAGAGGAATGACATCAAAAAGTCTATTTGATACGTAGCAGGGCCAATCACAAACTTTACTACCGTGATAAAAGTCGAAATGATGAAAAAATGATGAAAAAAATGATGAAAAAGAATCGTTGGTACGTCCTTCGCCTGTGGTCATTCAGAAAAACTTTGTATCCAGATGGTAATAATAGTAAATATGTGAGAAAAACATAACAGACTGACACTCTGACAAACCAGAGGAAGAGATACAAGGAATGTTTTAATCAAATACAGACAAAAATAACAGTGAAAGGACAGCAAAGTCTTCACCGACAACACTTCCGATCGACGTGCGCTACATTCTTCCGCGATTAGCCCGAGAGTGGAGGGAGTGAACGCCAGGCCCTGGATTTAAAGGTACATTTTCCAGCTTCCTTCCGCGGCACACTGGCCCTTTAAACCGCCGCAAAGTGTCATCTCTCACGCACCCAACGCTGCTGAGTCATTGGGTTCAGGCTGCTTTTGTAACCTCCACCCAGCAGGGCTCCTCATTGGCCTGGTTCTCCTCACTGCTCCATACACCGACTGCCAGTGCCACTAATCAGTTTCCCTTTTAACCAAAGCCACGTCTTAAAGCCACAGAGAGGTCCCCTAAATCCCCCACCGACTTCTGTCCAGCCCCGAGGGCCTTACACCGGCACAAAGACTCTCAGTGGTCTCAATAAGAGTCCAAATGTGCTTAGCAAAACTTGACAAGAATGAGCGTTAGTGCAGAGCAAACATAACAATTTGTACCAGTGATTTAAATGTATTCAAGCACGGCGATCATGGTGGTCCCCTGCATTGGAATACGGACCCAATCCAACTTTTAACAAACTTCCCTCTTGACTTTGAGGAAGTTCTTTACACTGGGGACATGTATGTAATGTATGTATGTTAGCACACATTGCAGCCTATAGGGTTAGTCTCGTTTGATCTGATATCCTGTTTACCCTCGTTCTCCCAAAGACACACACATTTATCAGGGTGTGCAAACACTGGAGTGAAGGGACTCAAGGACATGGAGGGAGCGTGATAGGAGCAGGGATCGAACCACCAACCTTCATGTTTCACTGTGTTATGACCGTCTGGTTAACATCTTTTCAGCCACTTGTTGGTTGTTCGTGAAGGTTTGTTTTTTTGGCTCACCACAGGATTGTTTCAGTGGAAAATGGAACTAACACCTCCAACAAAGCTGCATTTTAATGTTGTTCCAAATTTGTTCACGTTTAAAATATATGTATAAATAATCATGCCAGTGGTGGATTCATAACTGACGATTATAACTATTTAAATGACGTAAAATGGCTACACATTATGGCATGAATGAGCAGATACAGTTAAGTTAGTGTATGTTATTGTCATCTGTTCATCATCAGGAAGAAAGTAAATAAATAATGTTTTTTGTGAACCTCAACATCACAACAAATAAAGACATCGCCTTTAAACGACTTTGTGTCTGAAGAAATCCTCTTTGCAGTGAAGGAAAAGATTTCATAGATGATGGCAAAGAAAGACTAACAACAAGAATAGATGGCAGGAATAAAGGTGTTAGAAAGAACGCGTACAGTATTTTTGAAACGTTTTAATTTGTTGTCATCGTGATAAAATACATGTAATATCACATGCAAAACTGTAAAAGAACATATTTTTGTGTATTTAGGTTTGTCCAGGTTTAAACTTCAAGGTTTGTCCAGCCTTAGTCCAGGTTTAGTGCTCTAACTTTTCATTTAGCTCTGAATCAAGAGTTTTGTACATTTTCATGAATAATATCTGAATTAAACATATGCCTGTACTATCAAACATTGACATCAGTAGCTATAACCATCACAGTATACATATGTTGAATGAAATCACATCAAACTATAGGATAATACATTTCCTAGTAGTCCTGTGCTACTGTCCCCAGCTCCATGCACAGAGACCAGGCCTACGCAGATGTCCCAACACTCCTTCATTAGACACACTGCTGCTAATGTCTGCTTCTCTGCCCGTTTCCTGAGCGATGTCGATCCGCCGAGGGCACATTGAGCGTGAACAGAACGTGAGACGTGAGAGAAAAAAGCTGTGTCACTGCTGAGGCAACGCCGTGTTCCTGCTTGTTTAAACATGCAACAACAAATGGCTTGGCAATGCCTCTGCCTTTGATCTGTGTTCGTGCCGGAGTGTGACGTGGCGCAGCCAAGAAAGGGACTGATATGGACACTACAGTAGGTCTTCAGAGGGCCCACGTACCCGGACTCAAACACTGCTTAATGCTCACCTTAAGATGATGTAAACCTTATATAAGTATACGGTAAGTAAGGCCTTGTTACCGTAAAAAAAATGCAGAAACAATGCGGGAAACACGTTATACCACGTTCTAGGTGTTGTTGTGTCCATACCTGCTCATCATCGCCTGATCTGCGTCAGTTCTTGGAAGCTAAGCAAGATGAGGGCTGGTCTAAGCAAGATGAGGGCCGGTCTAAGCAAGATGAGGGCCAGTCTAAGCAAGATGAGGGCCAGTCTAAGCAAGATGAGGGCCGGTCTAAGCAAGATGAGGGCCAGTCTAAGCAAGATGAGGGCCAGTGAGTACTAGATACAAACTGTTATGTCCTTAGGCAAGACACTTAATGCATAGTATACATAATTAGACCTACATCATATACCCCAAAAGACCTACATCATATACCTAATTAGGCCAACATCATATACCCAAAAAGACCTACATCATATACATAATTAGACCTACATCATATACCCAAAAAAACCTACATAATTAGATCTACATCATATACCTAATTAGACCTACATCATATACCCAAAAATACCTACATCATATACTCAAAAATACCTACATCATATACATAATTAGACCTACATCATATACATAATTAGACCTACATCATATACATAATTAGACATACATCATATACCTAATTAGACCTACATCATATACATAATTAGACATACATCATATACCTAATTAGACCTACATCATATACATAATTAGACATACATCATATACCTAATTAGACCTACTACTCTTGCCTCGTATGACTCTGGTGAATGTGAGAGTGTTGGTGGCGGTCAGAAGGGGCCATGGCGCAGATTGGCTGCCTCACTTCTGTCGGTTTGCCCCAGGGCAGCTGTGTCTAAGTACAGTGGCCAGAGAGTGTGGAGTGAATGGATAATGCACCACAAAGAACTTTGAGTGTCATGAACGGTGCTCAAATCCAATGATTGACACAAATATGCCACGGTCCCTTGTTACTGCAGTATCAGTATCAGTATCAGAACGCAGTAAGGCCTCGTTACAGTGATGTGACTTTGCTGTAGAACCTCGTTACTGCAATACAAATATGCACTAAGACCTTGTATCCACAATGTCAAAATACTGTAAAACATTGTGACCACGATGTCAAAATACTGTAGTACCTTGTAGACCACAACATACGTATGTGATAAGCCCTTCTCACCGCAGTATAAGTATGCTGCGTAATCCCCTGTTACTGTGATGTCAAAATGCGGAAAACATTCTGCTGCACCTCTGCGGCCCATAGATCCATGCTGCTGCCTCAAGGGCCTCCCAGGCAAGAGGCCCTCACACCGGTGCACACACTACTGCAGATGCACACACCTATGTACGGGGCAAAAACAGCAGCAGGTATTCATCCTTAATTCATTCTATATATACTGTAAACACCTATGATATACTTCCCAACACAACATTATAAACATTATTTGCAATAAAACGGCACTCTTGGGGGCCCTCTGGTGGCCTCAGGGCACTAAGCAGCTGCTACAGTGGGATTAAAGAGAATGAAATAAGGTTTATAAATTGGTGGCTTTCAGGAGACATAATAACATTATGAATCTATGATGTTTCACCGAGTTGACTATGAAGTATGGCAAGATTATGGGCTCGATCATAATCAGATTCAGTATTTGTTGATTTAGCTTTAAAGATATTGTTGTTCCCAAAAAGGGAACAAGCGGTAGAAAATGGATGGATGGATGGATATTGTTGTTGTTGTTGTTGTTGTTTTTTGTTCTTTATATACAATAGGCCTATATGATAAAACAGTCATTCAAAACAGTTTAGCAAAGCTGCCCATCACCACCATTACAATGTGTTCAATGGAAGTAGTTTGTGAACTCCTATGGCTCAAAGTCAAGCTGTTATTTATTTATACATTTATTCCTTAAGTAAAAGGTGAAAGGGAATTATTGTTGTGTGTCTTCCGCATGCTACAATCCATATGAACTAATCCATATTAATGTGTCAGTGCTGTGACCTGAAGGTGCAGGTCAGGCCTCCAAATAAAGCTCTGACAGCCACAAGATGAGAAGTCACTTATTCAGTAGTGGAAGATTCCAGCTCCGCTCTCAACCACAGGAATCCATCCTTCACGTTGTACTGGTTTTGTCGCTTGTAGAATAGTTTTTACATTAAATCAGCAGGCTACAATTTAAACAATAGAACAATTCGTCACCAGCATTTTAAGGGTTACTTAATAACTACTTACCCAAAAACTTACTTGCCAGATACTATCCTAACCTGACAACACGTGTTAGTTTAGGCATTTTTCTCTGTAGTTATACAAACTCAATTTTACAGTTATTTCCTCATTGTTTGGACAAATCAAGGCTTATCTTATCTTTGCATTTAAATTGTCCATTGACTTAATTTAAGTAACACGTGATAGCACTCTGATCAAATAGTGCCTTTAAAAAAAACTCACCTGAATTCTGAGGAGAACGTTTAAGCTCAGAGGCTTGTGAAACTGCAAACACATGACAGGGTTTTGCCCTTTGCTTTTATCTCAACGGTGTTTTATCTTGTAGCAGAGGGAGCAAAGGCTGATGCATTACGTCATTATTCATGACATGAAGTCAAACAGAGTTACTCAAATATCACACAAATAAATGTCTCATTTGTATATTTTGATTTCGGTTTCATCGCTTTTAGATGTAAAAGTTCCCAGCAATGACACGTTGAACTTCCTTGCTGCTCATTGGCTCAAGAGGAAACGCCCCTCATGGGCGGACGTGCTGCTATTGGTCCACATATCTGAGTTCTCCCCATGCTCTGAGTTATGATTGGCTGTCAGTTCTGGGACCGACAGTGGGCGTCACCTGTAACTTTTCCGCTCTGTGTCTGATTGGTGCGCCGTGCGTGATGACGTCACAGCGCTGCCAGCTGATCGGAGTGTGAAGCCGGTTTGAAGCGAGGAGTTGGAGCAGGGAAAGGACCGGGGAGGTTTCCCCGCCGAGCACCGAGCAGCGCGGGGTGGGACCGCACGGACACGCAAAATGGACCTGAACTTTTGTGTTTTATGTGGGTTTAAAACGCAGCGCGAGGCCGTCCGCGCGAGACAGACTGCATGCCACGGACAACTTAAGGAGCTGGCGGTTCGTCGAAACCTCTGCAAGTGTCAGAGAAATGATTGAGATTTTAGGTGTGGCTGGGGTTTTAGAAGGTCTTCTGGACCACACTTTTGACACAGTCGTGCGCCATCTACCCTCGCTTTTATTCTAATCTGTGATGTCTGCCTGTTCCAGTAATGCTATGTCATTTCTGTAGGGCAGACATTACATAACAAATGTACCATTTTGGTCTCCGGAGGTTCTTTGAACCCTTCACCACTTCTACCTCTACAATTCACGCTCAGAAATATCCTCGGTCGACTGTTTGCTCGGTCTGTGCAGAGTTCCAACCGAAATGAACGTGGCAACTTTACAGTAGACAGCGCTGTGAACGCTACAGGCGAACAGGGCGTGGGGACCAGAGCCCGGAGCCAGGAGCCTCTATCTGCGCACCAGCTCCTCCAGCTCCTCCAGCTCCTCCAGCTCCTCCAGCTCCTCCAGCTCCTCCAGCTCCTCACAGATCCTCCAGCTCCTCCAGCTCCTCCAGCTCCTCCAGCTCCTCACAGATCCACTCATGAAGCGCTGCAGCAGAAGTAAGTGCGACGCGATTGCCTTTTACAAACTTTAACCTTTATGACATTAACATTAGTCTGGCGCAATTTGTTTTTTTATTTCTAATGTTAGTACAGTAAAGCCTTGATTAAAATAACGTTTAAGCCTGGTTTAAGTTTAAAAGAAAAAAAAAAGCCATTTTCTGCTCCAACGTTGCCGTGGACTGGGCGTGGTCTCATCAGACGTATGGATTTACTCAGCTGGACATTGTAACCACAAGGCCACGCGCTGCTACAGTTGGTTTAAAGAAGTGTGAGAAATGCAATGCCGTAATGATGATAATAATAATAATAATGATGATGATGATAATGATAATAATGATGATAATAATAATAATAATAATATTAATAAAAAATAATAATAATAATTGGGTGCACGCGCGCACTGATCCTGCGTATTCTAATTAAGATACGCATGAAGTCAAGAGGGAAGCAGAGCGAATTCTTGGAAGGCCCCACCCTTTGTAGCGCAACATGGATGTGAAGAATGCTCCTCCTCCTCCTCCTCCCCCCCTCTGCTCTCTGCCGTTTCTCAATCTTCTCCTTCTCTACATCTCCAGGTGCCCTCCTCCTCCTCTCTACATCTCCAGGTGCCCTCCTCCTCCTCTCTATATCTCCAGGTGCCCTCCTCCTCCTCTCTATATCTCCAGGTGCCCTCCTCCTCCTCTCTACATCTCCAGGTGCCCTCCTCCTCCTCTCTATATCTCCAGGTGCCCTCCTCCTCCTCTCTATATCTCCAGGTGCCCTCCTCCTCCTTCTCTACATCTCCAGGTGCCCTCCTGCTCCTCCTTCTCTACGTCTCCAGGAGCCCTCCTTCTCCTTCTCTACATCTCCAGGTGCCCTCCTCCTCCTTCTCTACGTCTCCAGGTGCCCTCCTTCTCCTTCTCTACGTCTCCAGGTGCCCTCCTTCTCCTTCTCTACGTCTCTAGGTGCCCTCCTTCTCCTTCTCTACATCTCCAGGTGCCCTCCTCCTCCTTCTCTACGTCTCCAGGAGCCCTCCTCCTCCTTCTCTACGTCTCCAGGAGCCCTCCTCCTCCTTCTCTACGTCTCCAGGTGCTCTCCTTCTCTACATCTCCAGGTGCCCTCCTCCTCCTTCTCTACGTCTCCAGGAGCCCTCCTCCTCCTTCTCTACGTCTCCAGGAGCCCTCCTCCTCCTTCTCTACGTCTCCAGGTGCTCTCCTTCTCTACATCTCCAGGTGCCCTCCTCCTCCTTCTCTACGTCTCCAGGAGCCCTCAGCAGATGCGTGGTCCTGTCCTGTCCGACGACCCACAGGTAAGAGACTGGGACCACTGAGTCAACCTGTGGAATGCTGTTGAATGTCCTACTTCACAAACTTAAGTTTGTATATCAAACTATTGCCTAGTTACAGTAACTAGCCGGTTGAAATTGACAAATTAACTCCCCATTTGCTCAGATTTGAAGTGGATTATGTCGTGTTGCGTCAGATTTCAGTCTTTAACATGATATAATCTGGATTTGGCAAGACTTTCTGTTTCTTCGGTGCAATCATATCACTTTTAATATGAATCACCTTGTATTAAATGCATGTTTCAAATTGAAGACTCGTTGCTCACACTTGTCCAAAGAAGCGCTCCAGTTGCTCATGTGAAATGGACATTTTACATTTCTTTTTTTAATAATGTCCTGGCCCAAAATCCTGTCTCGCTGATTTGCCTCATTGTGCTTAATCAATGACCACTCGTCCCTGCACGGCTGACCGTTCTCATGTCCTCCCCGCTAATGAATTGTGAATTATACATGACGCTGCAGGACACTGGACATGCCCGGATTATTAGCGGGCCATTTATTCAATCATTTAGTTTTTTTTTTTTTTTCATTTCAATCCGCCCGCCCGCCCTGTCTGTGACCAAAATTAGCAGAGTTCATGCTCCATTTTGCTCCGTGTCCCCCTCATTTCCTTTATCTTTTATCAAACGTCCAGTGCCACTCCCAACGTATGAACACGGCTCTCACAAAAATGGAGAAATACTGGATTTTTCTGTTTGCTGCTCTGTAATTGCATATGTAAATATTTGGTACAACTGCACTTTTCAGGCACTTAAAAAAAGCACCGTGTCGTTGTTTTATCTCTTATTTGAATTGTTTCTCGCTTGCGTTTCCTTCTCGTGACTGAGTAGGGCCATATATTGACTGTTATTGATGGTTAATCAGAGCGGGGAGGATCTGCGGTGGAAAATGCGGTAGCTGCAGTGAGGTTGCACATTTTGCCGGCCACGCCCCGATGGCCCCTTCCTCTTCTTCTTCTTCTTCTTCTTCTTCTTCAGTGCTGCAAACTTTGACCTCCTCGTGGCACATTCTCGCCGCGACCTCAGCCGTGTTTGCTCAGCATCGCAGGATTTGCATGTGCGTAAACGCCACGGTCGCATTGCGCAGTTTGTCGGGCGTGTGTTTGAGTTAAGGCGCGTTTTGGAAGGCGTGGTTGCAGATAGGTGTGCGCTAGTCTCGACGTTCCCATGGTGATTTCTTCAATAGTTTTAAATGCAACGTAGGTTCAGAGAGCAGAGTGGTCTCTCCAGCCTTGGCCCCGCGCACTCGTATGTAAAGCACATGTTGCACCGTGGATGGACTTTGTGCCTGGCCACGTATAGCTGCAGCCCGACAGGGAAAAGGAGGCATTCGACATCTATAGGAGCAGAAATGCCAAGGTCTTGAGTTATGGAGCAGTTTTTGTTTGTTTGCTAATTGAGGTTTGAATCCGTTAAATGTTAAGGATTTGAGTGGTGCAATGCCAAAATGGATAGTACTGTTTAAATGTGTAAATGTATGCATATAAAAGCAGAAAGAAACTTAAAGATCCTTTGGTACACGTGTATTTTTTTTCAATTCAATGTAAAGAAAAACGAATCATTTCATCATTTGCTCAGTAAGTTGAAGTATTCTTTTGACTCTTCCACACGATTGGGGCTGGTTGTGTAGTGTGCCCTGGCGCTCGGGAATGGGAGGAGCAGCAGTGGGCCTCTTCTGCAGCTGGAATGTAGACCATATGTAGTAGGCATCCCAGGAATGTGAGTCAGCCTCGTTGAACTGACCAACCTAAAGACACAGAGCGGAGACAGGATGAGCCGAGCGAAAGAGGAAGAGGGGGAGAGAGAGCCGGTATTAAAGTACGAGCAAAGAGGAGGAAGAAGGGGTTTGCGTTTAATAAGTGGATGTGATATTGAATGATAGTGGTCACAAAATGTTCTGACAGAAGTCACGCTGCTCTGGTTTTAGTTAACACAAGTACTTTGATCGAGAAGGGAGAAGGAGATGAGGCCGTATAAAGCCTCCATATGTTTAGAATAATTGGCTTTGTTACGTTTCAGCCATAATAATGTATCATATCTAACACAGATCCATATAGTAACACATCTGTGAAGCTGGTGTATGTGACTTTATTGTTTTTCCACTAAAGGAGTGTAATGAAAAAGCAGCTTAGATCATTGTGCTCTACTGGAAACTAATAATTAAGGCATTTATGTCTCGTCAACCCGGAAATAACGGCTGAAAGCAGCGGTCGGCCCCAGTTTCACTTCTCCATCTGAAGAAGCTGTTCTAATACCGAGCCCGAAAACTACAGTAATGTTTGTGGATATGAGCAGTGTGCCAAAGTATGCGTGAGAGCAAGGAACTAGTCAGACACATTTAAATACGGAAATAAGTATGAAATCTAGCACCCGATTTAGGCTTTTGTCAGTGACACTGAAAACCAAAAAGTGGCTTAAATGTCAAAATGCAAATAACTTTGACAGATAGCACTGTGTTTTGGCCTCCAGTTAGTCATGTGGGAACCTGTCATTACTTGTGGGAGAATTGTAGATGTTGTGTCGGTATTTGGGTGTAGGATGTTGAGTTGAGCCTGTAATAGTACGTGTATAAATGTAGTGGATACGTGTCTCTGTTTGGCTTTGCACACTCTGCTCTCAGGCCATCTGGGCATAGTACCCGCACACACAAGTACACAAGTACACGCACGTATGAAGGCTTTTCAGGCTTTAAAGCTCTGCGTACGTTCATGTTATTCAATTTGGTCGGCACGTTGGTTAGACTGTAGAGATTGGGTTCAGACGACATGCAGTTTATTGGCAAAAAGCCCCTGTTTTAGTGAAAATTGTTGGACATAAGAGCCTAAATACTGCACATTTATTACACTGTAGTGCCAGAATACGTGATCTTCTGCTTGTGTGAGCTATAACCACCAAAGGCAAAACTTGTAACTGTATATTCATTTCATCTTCCTAACCTTGCGAAATGTCACCGCTCACGTTGGGTCAAAGGTCAAATAAGAAGCACGTTACACTGTTAAAATCTTTGAGAATAGATTTTTGATCACGCTGCGGCTCGTGAACCTGCGTTAGGTTTTTTTAGCCTGACTTGCAGCTTTAGACGTCCTTCATTATTGTGGAGTCATGGGGAAGGTGCGCTCGGCTTGCCTTTTTTTTTTTTTTTTTTTTTTTCTGTGCGAGTTCTGTGCTGCAGGGATGATACTGAGGAGCAGGAAAGCCTTCGTATTCCTACCACGCATGGGCAGCTGCCAGTTCTTATTCATTTACCCTACAGGCATTTCCTGTCGCTCGGCATGCTAGGCTAAACTGCCGCTAAGGGAGAGGGGAGGCGACAAAGGATACGTATACAGAGAGACGCTCAGTGGACATTAAAGGGGCTTTTGATTTGCCGAGGCCCATGCGTGGACACAGTAGCGCGGGGACAGACGCCTCTTTCACACGCACGATTCACGCATACAGGGCCCATGACGCGCCGCTTAAGCAAAATCTATTGGAATTCATTCATTGCGGCGTCTGGGAAATGAGAGACAATTGCAATTTTTTTATTCTTAAAGTTGCTATAAACCTTTTTTAAGGGCCAGTGAAAATTCCTTCGCACCGTTTATGATCTCGCAGAGAAGGATTCGAGGTTTTTGTCCATTCTACACAGAGAGGAACCCGTCAATATTCTTATCGACCGCTCTTATCCGTGCAAAGTGTGCAAAATGTCACACTGAAGTTTAGGGAAAATGAATTAAACAAAAGCTACAATAAAAGTAGAGATGGTTGTTGTATTGGATCTAATGTCAGTGTCAAGTTTCTTCGAGCTGTCCCAGTCTCTTTGTGCATCAGATGTGTCTTAATAAACATAATAGAGAGTTAAAATCACAATAAAGGAGCGCTTAGGCTAAAATGTGTGTTCAAACTAATTATGTTATACCCAGAGAAATGTAGATTTACCCGGTTATTGGCCACAGCAGCGAGACAAACTATCAGTATCGGCGGAAACAATCCATATCGGAGCATCCTTGATCAAACTTTTGTCCTTGAAACGTGAAGCTTTGCATATAAAGTGTACGTCTCTCGTGCGTGTGCCTCATGTGCCCGTCTCCTCACGATGTCGCGATCCACACTCGCCTCCGCATATTGTTCCCTTTGCATTCCTGTCTCCAGATGCTCTGCGTGAGAATACCGTTTCGATGACGCACCTCGCACAGAAATTACATCCTCTTCCTTGTTTCCCCCCGCCGTGCACTTCCTGCCTATCGTCCCGTTTCAATGACGGGAACGGTCGGAGCCAAAGATTGATCAGATTTTTGATCTGACATGAATTGAAGGCTGCTGAGTCATGCGCTGCTCATACTCAAACCTGTCCAACGTGCTTCATTTCTTTTATAAACTCATTTACAAGGTGCAAGTCTAAATAAAAACTATGTAATACAAAAGTGCCAAAAAGGTAAAAAAAAATACTAATAAATACTAAAACTAGGATTGAGACTACATTTTCTATAATAATCTTCATCTTTCAAACTATAAACTATACAATAAAACCAAATTAAACCACATGGTGAGTAATTATAATGAGGCTTTTTTCGTTGGTGCCCCTTAATTTTAGTATCGTGCTACTTTTGCAGACTTCTGAAATATCGTGTTTTCCTTTTTCCCGTCAGCGCTTTAACTCTTTTACCTTTTTCACGCACACTGTAGCATCTAGATCGCGCACGTTTCCCAGTCGCCGCGCACTCAAACGGTTGACCTGAGCTTGTCTTGTCGCTTTAGTCGTCGGTGTGGGATGATAAAGCCCGTCTGACAGAGTGCTGGTCCGTGCAGAATCATCCACACACCGTCCTCACTCATGTGTGCGTCGGTGAGATTGTCAGTTATTGTACGTCTGTTTTGAAATGCATCTCTTTCTTGTCACTAATCGTATTCGGGGATGAAGCAGAACGCACCGGCGAATATATTGATCCAATGTTGACTTAAAAGCGCCATCTCGGAGCGCGAGAGGAAGATTATAATTGTAGCACATTGCATTATTTCATATGCTGGATGTACGGTTGGTATAATGTCCAACTCCAACACAATTATCGAAGTAGCAGTAGTATCGTTTCTGTGCTCAAGTCTTTTCCAGAGGCACATTTATAACGAGTAAACATTTAAAGCTTGACCAGAGCTTTGTTTGCTCCTGAAATTAGCTTTATTGTACCTGTAACTTAAACATATTCCTATCCTATGCCTAATCAAATAACGCCATGCCAGATATGTGAGCCGTTTGCATATATGTAACCATAAACTCTATTCTAGTTTCACAGTGATAGTGATCTGGCTCTCATGTGCGAGCGCCTTTGTACTTTCCCCACATATTTCTAGCATATTGTACATTCTTCCCACCCTCATTCAGGGTCCTTAAAGCGGAACTGTTGCAGTGCGAGACTAGCGTAGCGCCTGGATTGAATTGTCGTAATTGATTTTGGCCCGTTATTTACATTTCCTTGGACGAGTCAAAGGACTTCCCTTTTTATTGCTCTGCTGCCTGTTGAAATGAGTTATTGGCCTGTATTCTTAGATTTAATCCCTTCTCCATCCGCTGTGGATAGTCACAGTCATATTTGAGATTTTAGTCGCATTAGTCAGAATAGCAGAAAACTGTAGTCGCCATAATGTCGTCCCGATGGCGTTTTTACCTTTTGCAATCTTTGGGACTTTAGCCTACGCTCTGCACGATCAGCTGTTGCTTAGCAGGTCAAAGGCTGCAGAGTGACTGTGCATTTTCTGTGCTCGAAACCTTTCATCTTGGCAGCATTTCTAATAAACTTTTAAACAGTTTATTTAATATAATTCTCAATGCTTGCAAAGTGACTGAGCAAACTGCATGTGGAAGAGGACTGGACTCAATGCCACTGTCGATCCCAAAAAGCAAGAAAAACATCGTATTATCTAATAGATAAATTCTAAAATGTTGCTGCAACCAGAAAGCTCCGAGTATTCTGTACTGCTGGTGCACAGTACAGTAGTATATCATGACCTTTGCTTCCTGATGAGGTCTAGTATATTTTGTTCTCTTAAATGCTTAAATTGTTAGCGCTGTCTTTATTTGGAATCTGTTGAAAGTCAAGGAAAGTTTTTTTTTTTTTTTTTTTTAGAGCACATTAAATAAACAAAGTAATTCAGAGTAAACAACAATAAGATCAATACAATCAAACTGTAGTTAGTGTGTATATTTATATGTTTATGAGCCATTTTCAGCCTGTTGCTTGTTGCACAGCCTGTAATTATCCTGGGAATTGACTGCTCCGTGTAGTAAATCACTCTTGGTACACTGTGTTCTCTCTGGAACAGGCTCGGTGCGGCGCATGCAGCGTGCGCGCCGATCGGGACGTCAGCACCAGAAACAACCGAGGCACAATCCAGCTTTACATTCTTTAAGCACCATTCCGGTCTGACACGGTATATATTGGCGTCCTCTAAACACGTCATTCCTGCTTGTTTGTATGAGCAACAGCGATAAGGAACTTCTGACCTTTAACAGCTGAAAAACTTTGAATAATATGTGCTTGAAAGTGGTTTTACTGCAGCCACTTGTGCATCAATAATCTGTATTGTCATTTTGTAAGCATTTAATTACTTTCAAGTCTTGATTTGCATATTTCTTCCTGTACAAATGTGTCCACGTGTTGCATTGCTCATTTTCTACATCTTTGAGAATTGGCTTGTGACCTTTTGACCCAGATGTCAGCCTCCTCACCCTTTTTTTTTTACTCTCGCATTCTCATTGTCTTCATGCATCTCACACTTAAAGTCATTCTTTTGTGCGGCGCTGCAGGAAAAAATGTCTCTGCTTTCTGCAAACAAAGCCCCGCTCCGCTATCGGGAACCCTATACAAATGTACTCAATGAGTTCACACAACGGATCCCTTTGGCCTGGATTTTTTCACAGCAATATCACACGCGCATAACGAATTTCTATGGCCCAGCCTGGAGTTTTCATGTCAGCTGTTGCTCGGAGCAGGGAGAGGGCTGGTGTTGGTTCCAGGGAGGTTGTTGGGTTCACGGCGCCCCTGAAATCGCAGCACACACATGCCCAGTGTCCTGTCCTTGAACTGCGAAGGAATAAGTTGCTAGGAAAAGGGTTTTTTTGAGTTTTTTTTTTTAATCAGACTGACAGACTGCAATAGTTGAAGTGAGGCCACCTGAATTAAAGCCAGGCAAGACCAAATTCAAGGGCTAAACACAAAGGAGGTGCTGCTCTGATAGAACTAGTGTAAGTTTGTTTAATTTAATGTATTTTATAGTACAACTTACAAGTCAGGTGGGGAGGCTGAGGTGCCACGGTTGTTGTTTTTTATAGATTAATGGCAATAATATGTCTTACCAAGTTGAGAAAATAGTATTTTTTCGATGGAAATTGGTTGAAAGTTGAGCAAGACTTGAGACTTTGTGGTTATTTAAACATATCCAAGGGAGGGACAAAAAAAGTCTTCTGTTAAATGCGTGAATACAGACAACATTCTTTCTGTGTTCAATTATAGCTACAAAGGGAAGAAAGCAGAAAGAACTCAGTAGGCTGATGTAGGCCAGATAACTCAAGTCTGAATCACAAGAACACCATTTCCTTCAATCACATCTGCCCCAATTTGAGTCCGAACCAAATTGACCAAATTGACAACGCTACAACTGACATTTTTTACCATTTCTGATCAGTAAATAAATTTAAATATAGACAAGCGAACAAACTAACTTAATTGATACAAATTCGGTAAATGTCACTCCTCTCCCACGTCTTTAGCAATAGTCAATCATTTAATTTGATTTAATTATTCTGGAATAGGCGGGTCACATTTCTCATTGGTCAGCCTCACATCAAGGCACTTGGTATTTTTCCGTGGAGATAAAGCCTGCAAGGGGGGGTGCAACTCCCCCCCTGGGGCAACATTCTTTGGCCCATCTTTATGATACCCCTTCACAAATGCAGTTTGTCACACACCCGTTCTTCTCTTAGACTAATGATGCAGATAAAATATCACTATTATGCAGATAAAATACATCACAGAAATATAATCATATATTCACATTTTATCACATTATGTAACCTTTATTTAACCAAAGATAGAGACCTCTTTTTTTAGGGGGGAACCTGGGGCAAAGGGAAAAAACATCTCACAAATCATAAAAACATTCACACAATTACGAGAGATTTAAGAACAAATAAAAAACAGATTACATTTTTATAGAATTCTCTTTTTTTTTTTTTTTTAAATAGATCATAAAACCCTAAGTTTGAGTTTTAATTACATGAACTGTGAGAATTGTGGAACTTTTATTTAATTTACTAAACACCACACAGTCCTTCTCTAACCGGGCATCTGTAACCAGTCTGATCGTTGGTGGTTTAATCTCTGCTATACTGCCATAGTGTCCATGGGCCAGACACCTTTATGGTCTCCACTGCCTGTGTAGATGTATTGTATGTCTGCGTATGAGTGAACAGAACAACACAGTTCTATTATTCATATTTAATGCAAATTCTTGACTTACTCATAATTTCTTCAGTTTGAATATAGTTTTAAGCCAGATGCCATTCCTGTTACATTGTATGAACTAATTTAGATTTAGAACAGTTTTTGACCCAGTTGATGTTGTTCGTTTGCAGTTGGTAGTAAAGGTTAGCAGTTGTAGCTTTGACTTGTTTTTATGGGAAGATTGCTTTCGTGCTTTCATTATTATGACCTCTAATCCGTTTTGTTCTTGCTCGACAGGTCGTGATGCTTTACCTGGAGAGTCGCTGCGAACCCACAACTTTTCCTTTTTTTTTTTTTTTTTTTTTAAACCCAATGGCCGACCCACAGTAGTTCTTCACTGGCAAGCTTTATGTCTTCAAGCTACAACTAAAGCTGCCAGCTGAAGAACTGTTGTGGTCAGCTCTACGCTTCTGCAGCGTCCCTCCGAGCCGTACAATTTTGCCCAGCCCCTGACCTCGGCGCACAGAGACCCAGTTATGTGTGCAGCTCGATCATGCGCTGGCCCTCACACCATGACACCTGCTGCATTATGTAACGACAAGCATTGCATCATGGAACGTCGGCTCATCACTCCCATTCACTCGGGCCAATGAAAGCGACGTTGGTGCGTGTTTTAAGACGAGGTGTGAAGCGATGACGCGGACGCGCTGAGGACTTTCACCTGATTGTGCCGTCGGATATGTATTTGCAAGTTAAAACTCTTTATGGGCGGGCAATGTGGACAAATATGTAGATTTCAATATTTTATGGTCCTTAAAGACAGAATTTGCATCAGAAATGTACTGCAACGTGCCTGTAAATGACTAGTGGGATGTATTGGACAGAAAGTAAATGTATTCCAACATTAGACACGAAAAATAATATGTTTCTACAAGTTAAAATGCTTATTCAGTTTCTAACGACACTGTGTTGGCTAAAAATATATTCTGCACACACAAAAAACACTCAAACAATTAACATAAAAGGGAAGAAATATAAAAATTGCACTCCTGTTTGGAGAGTGACGTTTCTTAACTCTTTCATTTACCATCAACTTTTTTTTCACAGCTTTTTGAGCATTGTCTTATTATAGAATGTAGTTGATGTTGAGTAACGAGATGAGCACCAAAAAGTGAGTGCTAAAGTGTAGAAAAAGCCTAACCTTTGCACATTTAGCAGTGGTACGACGTCTCATTAAAGGCAACTCAGGTGACACGCACCATAAACAGACGGGCGGCGTGTGAGCCGAACGCTCGTAAAGCAGACTTCAAGTGCCCGGTGCAGGATACAGGCTCAAAGGTGTCCTCTTTAAAAAGCTGCCAGTCGAAGTCCGACACAGGAAAGGAATGTTCCACGCTTGAACTAAACCAGATGCCTGCGCTCCACCATATTGAGACCACGGACGACGCATGCCCGGCTCCAGGCCCATGTTTCACCTTATCTCATGCCTGATCCTCAATCTGCTTATGTTCTTGACTTGTCCCCTTGTCCTTTACTGTTCAGGCCTTGCACTTGGCAGATCTGTCCTTCGCCCCTCCGCCCCCGCCGCCCTGCAGACTTAGTCTTCTCTCTCCTTGAGTAGCACTGTAGCACTGCCAGTCCTCTGCATTATCAAGGTGCACGTAAGGGTCACACATAGCAGACATTACATGTGCTCTCTGGGACTTGGGAGAGCATTAAGAAGCACCTGCAAGTCCTTCTGGTCTAGATTTTCTTCTGCGGGTACTTGTACACTCTGCTTTTTAGATCTTATTATCCAGGTGTGGTGAGCATCTTGAGGGCCTTTACCTGTGCAGAGAAGAAACAGATATGTGGATGTGCCAGATCTGATGTGCCAATGTTCCTAGACCAGAAATGTGATTTATTGCTTCAAAATATCATGATATACGATAAACTGCTTAACACCAAAGACAAAACCACTCTAAAGCCACAGAATACCAGCAAAACCTTATCTAAATGTACTTTATTTTTCTGAAAGATGAGAAAACGCAACAAATGACAAATACAAAGCCGAACGAAACACTTTAGTCATTAGTTTTCTATCTGTAACATAAATAACGTTACTTATTTGACTCGCTAAAGCTCAAATCTTTATACAATTACACAAAAATAAACCAAATGTTACAAAGAAAATGTACACCAGCTATAATTTATTGAACCATAAGCAGTAATTATTGTGACGGGCCTAAATGTTCCTAGACATTTTGTTATTTAGTCACAAATTCCGCTCATGCACCATCTACCCATAACCATCCCATTATGCTAAGTGCATTTAGATCGGTGATCCGCCCTGATCCTGCAGCACGTTTGGTTTGTCACATCCAAATATAGACTTCAAATATATATATATATGTTCTCTTCGTTTTCTTCCACAGTTTGCTCAGAAGCGAAGGCCATGGTCGAGTTGCCCGTGCCCTTTGGAACGTGTAACCGTAGTCACCACTTCCCAGCATGGAAACACATTAGGCCGCTGACTTTGACCCAGGCGGTTTGTAGATTATCTTTTACTGTTCGGGTCCATCCAGCTCTCGGCAGAAGGTCAGACTGCATATCCCTGCCCTGTTTAAGTCAATCGCACTTTGGATCTCGTGTCCAGGCTCAGCTCCTTATCGCCCCAGACTGTCTGATGTGTTTAAGGACAGACAATAAATTGGTAAAGCGCTGATGATGGGAGACTGTCAATGTTAAAGGAGGTGGACGTCATTTAGCATACGCAGTGTTCTAGTATTTGAATTCAGATTGAGGGCAGGGTCTAACTCTATAACGAGACAATCAATGAATCAAAGCCACAAATGAATACTAGAGTTAACCTTTAGTATTTACTGACATTGAACTGTGCAGGTTTGTGTTGGATTGGCTCACTGAAGACAGAAATATTGATGACTATAAACCATAAACCCCTCTGTCATTGAAAGACTCTTATATTGTCCAGCTTCTTAGATCAGAGGAGGCCAGCTCTGGAGAGTTTTACCTTAAATGCTTCGCTGTGGGTGAAATCATGTGAAAGCAGCTTAGGCAGATTATCCCTGCCTCGACAGCAGCTGGCATTCCCTGCTCCTCGGTGCACCTGACTCAACGTGTGTGACGTGGTGGACACATGCTGCGGCGCCTTAGCACACCGCTCCGGCCTGACCAGGACCTGTGGCCCGAGGGACATCCACACCTCGGGTCGACTGTCACTCCGATATGGGCTTGGCGCTCTGCACTGGACGAGAGTAAACCACAAATATAAAGCAAGAAGAACCGGTGCATGATGTGGAATAAACAACATTATGAAACATTATGGTTGTGCTGTGTCCTTATGGTGTATTGATAATGCAAACGTACTGTAATTCAACATAAAATACAGGCCAGGGAAGTATTTATACAGTGAATTTTCATAATTTAATCAGATTTGCTCCAGCTGTAGTTAGTCGTAGCGTTATTACGACCATAAAATGATCCTTTCCTCAATTCAATTTCTGGTTGTTTTCAAATGTTCTTCTTCTTACAGTCACAAGATGGCTGCCACAAATGCCACTGCAACAGAATTCTTGATCTCTATAGTTACCTTTCCCCCCCATTGAGCTCAGACCTCAACAGTGGTCAGTTTTTGCCCGATATATTAATGAAATGTGCAATGTCCATTTTGTAATACGCTCTTACTTCACAATACTGGGCCTTTCTTTGTATGTTTGTGTGTTCCTCTTGTGTCATGAGTGGGTTTCCTCAATGTCCTCCAGTTTTCCCCCAACAAATCCTAAACAAGCACCAACAAGGTACTTCCTACATGAAGGTACTCTTGACCGTGAGCCCGAACACCTTGAAGGATCTCCAACTCCTGCAGTATAAAAAGAAAAGTTCAAAAAAGAAGGAATAAAAACTGTAATGGTAAATATTGTCAGTTACAAAAAGATTTCAGGCAGTTCCCAGATGATGTGGGGGCTGTTGAAAAGTATGTAACAGTCTTAAATAAGGCTCGACACCCTTTAAATGCTGTAATAAATGAACCGTACATTCCTGTTGGCCTACCAGATTCATTCATCCAGGCCTATGCTCTAAAAATAAAGTCAATCAATAGAAATAAGGCTAGTATCTATTTTTTGTGTTATAACCACTGGTCTATACAACCAAAAATGATATGCTATTTCCTTTGTCGGACTCTTATGTTGTGGGTGCAGTATTGTAGAAGAAGCTGGTAAACATAGTGTTATTTTTGGACTTTAATGAGGTCCCAGGTGTACAGTCATCTCCACGTGTCAATATAATCCACACCCTTCACGTCGCGCTGATTTATCAAGTATGACGGGAGTGTTTATATCTTATGCAATTTCAAGAATTCAGACGGTTAAGTCAACTTTTCCACTTGCCAGGTAAAAACCCCTGTGCTACGTTCTCAAGGGTCACAGCACAAGCCATGAAGGTTAATATGCCCGGTCCACATCTAAAAAGCATTGTTTTAATAGGATAATATCTGCTGAAAGATGTTGTTAAATGTGTTATGGAATCTGCTCAGTCATTCATTTGGGACGGTTTTGGAAATCGAAACATTGATCTTCTGCAGCGTCTCTTTGCTACGCTGCCATGATAAATGACCAATGAATAAAGCCATTTGTCCAAACAGTCAATATCCGTCTCCAGACCCTTAGGTGATTGTTCATTGAGGAGAAGCCAAAAACCAGACCATGTGCTGCTGCTTTTTGGAGTGCCTTTTTATGAATAATAAAGCAAGACAGAGATGTATTTGATCACATTTGGTATAAAAGGTACTTGACTTGGCGTTGTGGCTGGTTTATTGTGCAAATGTGGTCCAAGGAAGAAGTGTCATTTTTTATTAATAACAACACACATTACCACAAGAGACATTTTTTCGGTATTTAGTATTGAACTGTAACATAAGTCAATCGTATTTTTTTATTTTGTTCATTGTAAATCTCAATATTGATCTAACTCACAGTTACAGAAAGAGGTTATTGACTTCCTGTTAAAAACTGTAGAACTGATAAGCTCCGCCTCTTCAGAGTGTAACAAGGATATGAAGATCTGGTTCTCCTCCTGAAGATCTGGTTCTGCTCCTGAAGATCTGGTTCTCCTCCTGAAGATCTGGTTCGGCTCCTGAAGATCTGGTTCTCCTCCTGAAGATCTGGTTCTGCTCCTGAAGATCTGGTTCTCCTCCTGAAGATCTGGTTCTGCTCCTGAAGGTCTGGTACTCCTCCTGAAGATTTGGTTCTCCTCCTGAAGATCTGGTTCTGCTCCTGAATGTCTGGTTCTCCTCCTGAAGGTCTGGTTCTGCTCCTGAAGATCTGGTTCTCCTCCTGAAGATCTGGTTCTGCTCCTGAAGATCTGGTTCTCCTCCTGAAGATCTGGTTCTGCTCCTGAAGGTCTGGTTCTCCTCCTGAAGATCTGGTTCTCCTCCTGAAGATCTGGTTCTGCTCCTGAAGGTCTGTTTCTCCTCCTGAAGATCTGGTTCTGCTCCTGAAGGTCTGGTTCTCCTCCTGAAGGTCTGGTTCTCCTCCTGAAGGTCTGGTTCTCCTCCAGAAGATCTGGTTCTCCTCCTGAAGATCTGGTTCTGCTCCTGAAGGTCTGGTTCTCCTGCTAAAGATCTGGTTCTCCTCCTGATGAACTGGTTCTCCTCCAGAAGATCTGGTTCTCCTCCTGAAGAACTGGTTCTCCTCCTGAAGATCTGGTTCTGCTCCTTAAGGTCTGGTTCTCTTCCTGAAGATCTGGTTCTGCTCCTGAAGATCTGGTTCTGCTCCTGAAGGTCTGGTTCTGCTCCTGAACATCTGGTTCTGCTCCTGAAGATCTGATTCTCCTCCTGAACATCTGGTTCTGCTCCTGAACATTTGGTTCTCCTCCTGAACATCTGGTTCTCCTCCTGAGTGGGTCCATCTCCACTGTCCGTCTGAGGGAGGCAGATCGCTCCTTCACTGTGGAACTCCAGGTTTCTACGTTTTCCCAAGGGGGATTTGTAGTTTTTCCTGGCCGAGAAGGAGGGTCTAAGGACAGGGGAGCTTGGGACATTTTGTCTAAGGACACAGGATGCTGGGACATTGCCAAGTCCCTATGAACATTGTTTAATCTGTTTTTCACTGTCGTTCCTCGATTACAAAAATAAATTGAATTGAATTGAAAGGGATAGGGATAAGGAACAAGCGGTAGAAAATGAATGAATGAATGAAAAATCAGTGGATTGTTATATACATCAGTAGATTGTTATATACATAGCAACTAGCAACTTTTCTAACCTTATATGTATCACTTGGAGTTTTAATTTATCAAAAACATCTGAGCAAAGTACAGGGTGAGGATGGGGGGAGACATGCAGGAATCAGTCAAAATACAACTTTTCGTACACTAATGATGAGGAATCATTGTTGTAATAAGGTTAAAATCTCATTATCGTTGATTTTGCATCATTTGTCCCCTTTAAAGCTTGCAAGCATAACAATTGTGATCTGATCCTGAGACAATGTTCAATTTTGGTGAGCTGGTCAAACACAGACACTTTCAACCGTCCACTTCTCCTATTGGTCATCCTCTGTCATGCTCTGAGTAAGTGACAGCTGGATTCAACCAATCACAGCGATGTGTGGACTCTCAGAAGCAGCAGATGGCTGGAAATACCTCTTAACAAAGATACTAATCGTGATAAAGTTGAAGTCCAAGCTCTAAAATATGTTGGGGTTTTTTTTGGCACATTTCTCACCCCTAAACACCAAGTAACATGAAAAGTGTTGTTGTCATCATTACAGTGCACTACCAAGTCCACTGTGTGTCCTGTCTCAGAGGGTTTTACACATTGCAGCTGGTACTTGGCCAACGCCTGCACCATCTCCCGAAATAGTCTGCACTTGTACATTGGTGGGCTGAGAACGAGATGGGAAAGAAAGCATGGAGATGGATGACACCGTGGGATGTATAGACTTCAGTAGAAAATGCGTTTCAAACTCCTCAGTCAAGGCCCATTATGTACTTCTTCACCGAGCCTGACAAGTCCCAACCGTCTCCAAACATACATGTCAGTTTCTCATCCGGCCCTTGCATAGACACATACTTGAAAACCTTACGCAGTTAGCGGAAAAGAGAGGCCCATACATGTCGAGGAGCCACAGAGGGAGAACGCTTACCCAACACAGTTATAAATAACCATACGGCTTGCACCTTAAGACGGTTTTGTCTGGCCGAAGGGCGCTCGGAGTTCAATGTAACCTGACAACTTAATCCCTTGTAAGAGTGAGACCGAGTGAGACTAGGGAACGTCCAGGATTTCCCAAGTTACTGTTACTCATTAACACCTAATAGACATGCAAACTCTGCAAAATGTTGTATGGCATCGTATACCATGATGCACTTTTGGATTCCAAGTCTAGATTGTGGATATGATATGCTGTCACTTTTAAATACAGTCAACCAGAAGTCATAGTCCTAAAAAAGTTGCTTCAAATCTAAGATATTGTTGCAGTAGACACAGTAATGCTTTGTAGTTGACTTGCTTTGACTGCTCTTGTAAAGGTGCACTGTGTAACCTATTACACACTTTGTCTCCATGGAGGATTTTATTGCTTTGCCTAGAATGTGTCACAGTATATGTGGCACTTATATATCTTCCATTTATTCAATGACTGGTGTTTTACTGCTTAAAGATACTGGGAAACAGCTCCACAGATCTGTCGTGTAACTCGGCAGCGGCACCTGCTTGTCTCACTGAAGATATGGGTCTTGGGTGCGGCTCATTCTCTCACATTGCTGAACCCGTGAATGTCTTTGGACGGTGGGAAAGTATCCATGGAAACCTATGGAAACGGAAAAAAGACATGCCAATTCCTGAGTTTGTCGGTGTGAGAATCAAAGCCACATTTGCTGTGAGATGTGAGGACATATGACACAATGTACCTCTTGGTCAAAACAATCAAATGAACTGGAAGAGCAGATTTCATGATTTTATTCCAAAATGTTCTTCCCAATAATTTTGCATAAGTCTGTTTTCCACATGTTGGACCAAGGCCAGACTTATGCGCTGCAATGTTCAACTTGAATGAAAAAGAAATGAGTGAGTCTGCCTGCATTCATTACACCCATACTCATGCATTACACACATACTCATGCATTACACCCATACTCATGCATTACACCCATACTCATGCATTACACCCATACTCATGCATTACACACATACTCATGCATTACACCCATACTCATGCATCACACCCATACTCATGCATTACACACATACTCATGCATTACACCCATACTCATGCATTACACACATACTCATGCATTACACCCATACTCATGCATTACACCCATACTCATGCATTACACCCATACTCATGCATTACACACATACTCATGCATTACACACATACTCATGCATTACACACATACTCATGCATTACACCCATACTCATGCATTACACACATACTCATGCATTACACACATACTCATGCATTACACACATACTCATGCATTACACCCATACTCATGCATTACACACATACTCATGCATTACACCCATACTCATGCATTACACCCATACTCATGCATTACACACATACTCATGCATTACACCCATACTCATGCATTACACCCATACTCATGCATTACACACATACTCATGCATCACACCCATACTCATGCATTACACACATACTCATGCATTACACACATACTCATGCATTACACCCATACTCATGCATTACACACATACTCATGCATTACACACATACTCATGCATTACACCCATACTCATGCATTACACACATACTCATGCATTACACCCATACTCATGCATTACACACATACTCATGCATTACACACATACTCATGCATCACACCCATACTCATGCATTACACACATACTCATGCATTACACACATACTCATGCATTACACACATACTTGAGGAAATTGTGCGTGATTGTGATGAGGGCCTTGGCCAGAGGAGGCGCTGCGTGTCCCTTTGTACCACATGATCCACATTAGTGCACCACCAGTCCTCCTGCCACTGGGCCCAATCAAACGCCCCACTGTTCCCCCTTCTCTGCTTGGGGAACACCGTCTCAAGTCGTTTTTGTTTTTTTTGTGAGCGGGTTGTCTCCCTTGGGACTGTTTGCGGGATGTGGAAGTTCACTGAGTTTGTGAGCAGCCATGCGCAGTGTGCCAGTGGTGATACTGTCAAGCTGGGATCAATGCATTATTCACATAGTGTGGTTTGAGACTAGAACAGCACGCTCTCCTTTAAAAGACATGCACCGTAACCGCAACATTGCTGAAATTACTCCTGCATTTCACATGTTTGGGATGCTTGTCAATGTAAAATGTACTTCCTGACAACATTTCAATACTACTTTATTATATATACCGCCTTAATTAGCCTCAATAAAGCAGGGGTTGTCATTTAATTAAGGAGTTAGTGTTAGGGTATTATTTATTATTATTATCATTATTATCATTATCATTATTATTTATTATCTTTTATACTATCTCTCCTGTTTAGTGTAGATGGGCAAATGTTTTTTATACTATGTGCTACAAATTTTGCACTTTGCCATAGACAGAACATGTCTCGACCTCAATGGGTTCTTACCTGGTTAAATAAAGGTAAATAAATGTATTAAGTATTTACTTGGATTGAATCATTCCTGTTCATTATTTCTGTTTCTAGTACAAGCCGTTGGAGAACAAATCTTACCTACGCTGCCTATTGGAGACAAAGCACTTATATATTTTAGGGGTTTCATTACAATGCAAACACTCCATAACCATGGCCTATTACACTGAATATAGGATTTGCTCCTGACCCCACATGGCCTCAGGTATACTCTCACTTCCTGCTCCTAAACAGGTTGGCAAATAGCCTTAAGAGCACGCCAGGTTAAGTGCATTGGGGTCAGACGGGATGGCCGTCGAAGAGCACCCGTTTAATCCCTGATCTTGGACCATCTAGCAGCAGATTACAGAGACAGGCCCATGGGGAGAGCCAGAGCGGGCCTGGGAGAGCCAGAGCGTCCCATAGGCCCGCTCTGGCTGCACTTCAATCACATTCAATATCCCACCTCCTCTGCTCATATCCTCACCGGCTCTGCATGATGAAAGGTCAATACTGCACTGTCACATGTCTGATCAAAACTGTTGTGCATGGCTCTGGTCAAACTGATTACAGATGCTAATGAAATACAGGCTGTTTCACATGAATTATAAATGATTATAAGCAGGTCCTATAGTGCTGTCTATTAAATTGAATGGATATGCTAAATAAAAAGAAAAAAATATATAATAGCACTGTGCCATTCATAGTATTTTATCTTAAAAATATATGAATAATTAGCTGCAAAGACTAATGGGCTATTTTGAACCATTTGCTGCAGCGATGTGTGCATTTGAAATATGACTGAACCCTTTAATAATGTCTGTATCACAAGGCTATGTGAGGTTATTGAGGTTTGGATCGAGAATTAGCTGAATTTGCAGTAAAAAGTGATCATTTGGGCAAATTCAGCAGCATATTGGACACCTATGCTAAACAGCAACCAAAACATGATTCATCTAGTTTAACTTGGCTTAACAAAGACAATCTGTGCCATGGATATGTGATATGTTGCCATGACCTCTGTCTCTAAAGTGATAAGCTAATGGGGGAGCGAGCTGCTGGTGAAAGCAAACAATACGATTAGGTGTCGATTAGGTGTCGATTAGGTGTCGATTAGGTCAATTAGCTCAATTAGCTCACGGTGCAAGCGCTGTAGGATGTAACTTGTCTTTAAGTGGCTCATCAAAGACCTACAGCTGATGGTGTCTGACAAAGAAAATACACAGGCGCATGGGAGTGGCGGCGGTGCAGACACGCTAGTGAATGTTCAAAGATATATAAAACATTAGTAGTAGGCAGCGTTGATATATTTTCAAACGTCGTTACTAAAGTTACCAAGAAAATACTTGGATTTGTGTCTGCGCCCTTTGCTCCTTTGCTGGTGACAGTGGAAAAGACACATGCATTTTAGGACCAATACAGGGTTTTTATTACTCAACAGCTCTTGCAGGCTATTATTGTCTTCATTCACTTATTATCACTTGCACATCAGTGTCATGAGGAACATTTAGCTAAGAGCTTCCATTTCTGACCATGTGTGATAACGGTGCTGGCCCCTTGCACTTTGTCCTGGCTGCTATGTGTTCTGGTATGTAGCTAAAGGTCGAGGCCAGGCACAAAGTGGGACAGCAGAGGCCCGGTCAGGGGAGGAGCTCCAAACCCAAAGGGCCAGAGAAGTAGGTGGCTAGTTATTGTGAAATTGAATCCACTGTAATAATAAAACAAATAAACAGGAAGTCATATTTAGTTACATTTACAGTGCCATTGATGATAATAGTAATAATAACGATAACTTTTTTTTTAATAAAGCACTTTTCACTCAAAGACTAACATAACTGCATTAGAGCAGACAATTAAAACAATCACTGAGACTCATCTGTTAATCCCAGGGCAGTCGCAGCCATCAAGATTGTATTCAGTTGTTTCATTTTACGAATAATATGTCCCTTCAAAACTAATGAAATGAATGTCTGATGTTTGATGTTTGATGTTTGAGCAATGACGAATAGCTAATAGATAATCTGTTCCTTGTGCACAGTTGACTGTAACTGCTTCTTATTTCCTGTCCACACCTCAAGACAGTGTGTCATTCCAGACATGCAGCTCTGAGACTTACACACGCATGATTTCACCAAGTGCAGCCTGTTCCTGACAATTTTGCAAGTCAAGGCAGCTGCAGCAAAGCACACGCACATTCTGCCAGACAATCTGACAGTGTGCAAGCAGTTCTGTGGACCTCTACTGGACAGAGGCAGTACTGCAGAGTCAAAAGTCCTGTCTGTGGCTGGCTGACCCCTGACCCTGGCCAATAGTTACACCAGAGCTTCATGGAAATATTAGCTAGAATAAATCAGTCAATTGGAATAAACTGCAATGGTTCCTCAATTGTCTGAGTACAAAAAGGATCTAGACTATATGAAATTATGATTGCAGTTTGTGGAGTGTTCGGTAGTTCAAAGTGTGCCACTTGGAATCTGGACATAACATTCCTATGAAACAATTGGGAATTATACTGTTTAATCTTCTATTGTAAAAAAAAAACGTTAAAATCAGTTAATGGCTAAATGCACGCATCATGTGAAGTTAAACAAAAAAGACCCAAGAGTATGTGAGGCTGTGATAACCATTTATTAATTTATGTATATATTGAATTGCCTTTAATGTATGTCTTCCCTCAATGGGGCCACTAGACAATGTATTTCTGAAAGATTGAAAAACAAATGACCAACATCTCTATTTATGAATATGCAATTGGAGCTCAATTTCATCCATCCATCCATTTTTTACCACTTGTTTCCTTTCGGGGTTGCGGTGACTGGAGCTTATCCCAGTGACTTCGGGCCTTTAGCTCAATTTCAATCATTTTTTATTATCCGTTGTTATGATAAACTACATGATTGAATGATTCCACTTGGTTTTGGGCTTTTGTTGTGTCTAATATAATATAAATAACCTAATATAAATACTAAGCTTTTGAAGAAGCAAACCTGGATATTATGCACATTATTTTACAATGTGCATGTAAACATTTAATCAGAATCAGAAAGGTCATTGTCAGTCAACACCATCCATAGACTGTGCTTCAGCAATATGGCACAGTGAATAAATAGAGATAGTAAAATGTAAATTATGATCAATGGATTCACATATGTATTTAATTTAGGAACGTACCTGTCATTGGCCTGAACATTCTTGTGTACCAAAAAAGAACTACAACAAAGTCCCAGCGTACACGCAACTAAAAAAGTGAAATGTGCGAGCGGGGACTGAAGGACATTCATCATTTAGCAATAGCACGAAAACTTTAAAATTGCTACACATAAGCGACAACTCATTACACTGACAAATTCATTTTTTTGAGGCACTACGTTGCTCGACAGCTCTTTGCGCTCTGCAGCACTAATACACACTCCAACGCTCCTGCCGTTTTCATATATTTAACACAGCAGACCAAAACAAGACTCTCAAATGAGTTAAAACATGTGTCTAATATTCTCCTGGCTGATATTTACCTCATGCCTCTCCTAGTCTGCTCCTCTTTATCGGCCTGCACAGTTACATGCAGCAGGAATAGAACTACACAAAGTCTTGTCCTCATGTGTTATTGGGATGTTTGTGATTCGAATCAAGACACTTCAGTTCAGTAATTCAGGTTTACATGCATTTTTTTAAAATCGAAAAGAATGACAATAAGGAAAGCGAAAGCCTGAATTGGCTGTGACTCTTGCTTTTTGAAGAATGGGGCATTGAAACTCTGCATATGCTCTCAGTTTGCCCGTCTCCATTACATTAGCCCTTTCTGTGCTTCTCCCTCCCTAACCCTGTCCAGTGCCTCATTCCTATAGAAGCAGCAGCAGCAGCAGCAACAGCAGCATTAGTGCACAAAAGGTTTACACATTCATAAATATTATGTTATGTGCCTGTATTCTGTGCGTCATGGAAGAAAACCTCCCCCCATGTGTTATGCATATGAATGAATGGCCTTTTATACAGGGATTCGCTCCTCCCCAGAAAATCCATGACTGTACTTTCCCAAAATAGACTATGACTTGCTCAAAGTGGAACTAATGCATCAGCTCTGGGTGTCCACAGATAAAGAGGGGGGTGTTCTCAAAGATGAATGAATGAATGAGTACAGTAGACTGGTTTCCCTTTATAACCATTGCTAATGCGTGCTCATGCGGAGCAGCCACAGTGTTGTAGGTGTGAGTGACGCATGTCGTGTGAGTCACCACAGAATAAGGTACAGGCTGGTTGTTACTGCATTTAGGTTCATGACTATACTATAAATGGATCTTCTGAACATTTTCTTCAATATTTGTAGCTAAATTGAATGAAAAATTATGAATTTGGATGACAATGTAAAAGGCTGTCACTATGACAACGTGACCCTGTCAAGTGTCAACGCCATATGTTGACACTTGAGTATAGCATTATTTTTAAACATACATACTCAAAACTACAGTAAAGCAGAACACATGTGATTTGTAAATTTACATGTAAGTGGTTTTAAAATATATTTGGTTACTTGTCTTGCAGTAGTTATAAGATAATTACAGCAAATGCATAATGTTCAGATATTTTATTAATATATACTATATACACAAATAAAATGATAACATAGATAATATAAACCATCGACCTTTCCTTAATTCGTACAATATTGATTCATGATTACATATTGATGAATGCATTATTATTGTATGTTTTTATTGTCATTATTCATACATTTAAATGATTCATGAGGTATTTTTCTTCTTAACACTTCCACTAGAGACTAAAATGTTCTCATCTTTGTTCAAGCTGTTGCTGAATTCTATATTTTTCTCTTTGAGTTAATTCAATGCAAAAAAAAATCACAGGGTTACAGGGTTATACAGCCAACTCAAAAGTATTGTGTTTTCTATTTTGTACTTAGTGTGTAAGGCCGGGTACTTTCTGAAGTAACAGCCTCTCAAAGTGCTCACAGACTGAACAGGAGTCGTGCGTTTCTCTCACACAGTTCCCTGCACATGGAGGACAGATGTTTAATAGTCCAGGTCATAGAGTCCATACAGTAATTGTCTGCTCCACGGTTTCTCCGTATTGGGTGCATTGTTCAGATCACCACATCCACATAAATCCAGGAAATTTCCTCTGGAATGGAAACAATGTCTTTTGCGTAGTTTCTGGGGCTATTTGTGTTTCTAGCGCTTTCTCATGTCTGTACCACACAGCACCTCCTTTTAACAGAATTCTAACATCAGAAAAGCGTACGGAAGGGATAGGCCGACATTTCCAGAAAATTGTACTGTATTCGTATTTATTTCTTTTTAATCATGATTTCTTTCTAAAATGTTGTCATCTTTTGTCATAATTAAAAGCACAGATGACTGCAAACACATGTTAACCTATCGTGTGTTTTATAAAGTGTGTCTTTTAAAATACTGAGATACTGGAATCCACTTTTAATAACTGAAAATACTGTCATTTCACTTTGACTTTATTCTGCTATAGAAATGTTGCTGGTGCCCCTGAAATGATGACTGACACAAAGTCCAAATAAAGTATACAAAAGTGTAATCTGATTATCCGTGCCTGAGATAATCCCTCACGCTTGTGTCAGCTGCCCCCTTCATACAGACAGTGGCCTGCAGGAGCAGACACACATGCTTTGTGTTATAGACCCTCTGAAGACCTGTCTCTGAGCTGAAATGTCGGACATGCAAGATGCACTGCTGCTGGGCTCTGTCGATGGGGTCAAGAAGACTATTCTGCATGGAGGAACAGGAGAAATCCCCAAGTTCAGCACCGGCACCAAGGTAAAACTGGCCTAATTTGGCATATTACATCTGACCAGTTTATTTATACCTCTGCATCGCTCTATTTATGTATTTGTTTGTCTGTTTTTAATGTATTTATACGTGGGCAATGACTATCAGTGTCCAGAAGATGGCGGCAGCAGCCCTTTTTTTTTTAGCTGCTCGAAGTCTAACTAGGGACTAACTACTGTGACCAATTAGCACCAACTACAAACACTGTGAAATTCGATTACTTTGGGCATTTTTATCATATATATGTTTTAATCCGTCCCTTCCAAACATACAGTGAGAGGGTCTGAGAGAGAACCGTGCAAACTGAGCAACGTTATCATATATTCAATAACTCAGATTTCTTTTATATTTATGACTGGCCCATGTTGTGCAGACCAGATTCTATGACGTGTATGAAAGTGCAAAAGAAATGCAACGACATTATTAACTTTATTTCAGCACTGATGACCCGAGCATCCTCACATTGTTGTATCCTCCTCCTCTTCTTCTTCTTCTCCCCAGGTGACCTTCCACTTCAGGACCCAGTTGTGCGATGACGAGCGGAGGGTGATAGACGATAGTAAAGTGGTGGGGACGCCGATGGAGCTAGTTATCGGAAACATGTTTAAGATGGACATCTGGGAGACACTGCTGGCGTCCATGAGGGTCGGGGAGGTGGCCGAGTTCTGGTGTGACACAGTTGTAAGTGAGAACCTGTCGCTCTGTGCCATTTACGCAGCACTTTACAAGAACTACCCACTCATTTGCCTTGATAAAGCTTGAACAAAGGCTTAAGATAAGATAAGATAATCCTTTATTGTCCACACATGGGGAAATTTCATTGTTGCAACGCAGGTAGATACAGAGGAAAAGAACAGATAACTTATAGGAAGTTTAAAAAAAAAACACTCTCAATACAAGAACTTTAAAAAAAATAATAATAATAATAATAATAATAATAAAAAAAATAAAAACAAAAATAAAGATAAAAATTAAATTAAATAAACTACTACTTAACTAAGGGTTTAAGATTAGGAGTAAGAGTAGGATTAGAGACTAATCTTAGGTATGAATTAAGTCTTCATAACTAAAAGCTAGTATGATGTAACATTTATGCTGTTACAACTTACTGCAAATCAGAAATGTTTAGTGTATAGTTCATTTACTGACACTAATCTAGGTTTCTTCGACCCACATTAACTTAAAAAGACTAGTCATGTCCTCGGTTGTGTTGTGTTTGTTTTCAGTGGCGGATTGGTGCATTTCATTAATCTGCAGCGGTCTCACTTCTGTGTAATCGGCTCGGAAAGCTGCTGACTCAGCTCTTCTCACTCTCTCCTCCTCTCTCGCTCAGCTCCTCCTCTCCCCTCTCCCATCTTCTCTCTCTCCTCTTGGCTTGGATTTGATGTTCAGAGCATTTGTTCACTAACTGTTACATAATACTGTATGTAACACAGTGCTATGATAGAACGCCGGGGCGTAGCTGTATTCCATCCATTGTCATTTGTCCCTGCAAATCACTCCCAATTCAAGTACCGTATTTTCCGGACTATAAGTTGCACCTTTTTTCATAATTTTGGCCGGGGTGCGACTTATACTCCAGAGCGACTTATATGTGATATTATTTGTTATTTTCACACTGGCAACCACAAGAGGGCGCTCTAGGCTCTAAGCGACACAGAAGAAGAATCTGCACTTCCTCTACCTCTGGAGTTTGTGGAGTTGTTTAGAAGTGACACAGAGGAAGAAGAATTCAGTGGATTTAGTGATTTGGGGTAAAACTGATGCTTTGGTAAACTTGTTAGCATGTTCTTTATGCTATAGTTATCTGAATAACTGTTCATATGTTACGTTAACATACCAGACACTTACCACAGTTCTGTCTGTGCGTCATGTAGCTGAAGGTGTTAGCGTTAGCATACGTACACCTATTCACCATGTTCTCTCATCTGTTATTATTTTAAACTGCATTTCAAGATGACATGTCTGTTCTTGGTCTTGGATTTTGTCAAATAAATTTCGCCCAAAAAATATTCCGACTTATACGCCAGTGCGACTTATAGTCCGGAAAATACGGTACTAACCAACACCGACCCTGCTCTGCTTCTGAGATCGGGCATTCTCAAGATGCAACAAAACTACAACCACCTATTTGTCATAGTTAAATAAATGACTTCAGATGATCACTTTGTTGGCCTGTTTTCCCCAGCACACTGGCGTTTACCCGCTCGTGGCAAAGAGTATGAGACGAATCGCAGAGGGTAAAGACCCCGTGGAGTGGCAGATGCACACGTGCGGAATGGCCAACATGTTTGCTTACCACAGCCTTGGCTACGAGGACCTGGACGAGCTCATGAAGGAGCCTCAACCGTTGTACTTCGTTTTCGAGTTGATCCGGGTATGAAAACTACACAGCGTTACCATCATCTTGCCTTGACTTCGATCATACCCGAACGGCACGTGTGCGTCCGACAGGTCCAGCTTCCAAACGAGTACAACAGGGAGTCGTGGGCGCTGAACGATGAGGAGAGGTTGAAGGTGGTGCCGGTTCTGCACGGCCAGGGCAACAAGCTCTACAAGCAGGGTCACTATCCGGAGGCGGCTCAAAAGTACAAAGAAGCCATCATCTGCCTGAAGAACGTACAGACCAAGGTAAATGCGTATACATGTGTTGCACCCTCGAACGATACGACGATACATTCCGTTTTGCAACTTTTAACAAGTCCACGGTTCAGAATACACACATTTGAGGCACGCAGGGGTACAACACCCAGAACACACCTGAGCCACACTCAACACAATGAGTAGGCGTGGCTGACCTACTTTTAACTCCACACTCCGTCCAGGTACAGCCCCTTTCATTTGCCTGACCAGCCATTCCCAACACGTTTTGACAGGCTACTTGGGATCCAACACAGTTGCGCCAATTTCCAAAGGGAGTGATTGACAGGCGGATTAACCAATCAGACAAACACATTGTCCGTTCGTTTCCAAACAAACATGGTGGATACGAGGAAAGGATAAAAATAACACAGACTGAGAAACGTTGCCGACTTCTGCTGAGTCAACAAGCGACGCACTAAACTCTGAGGTAAATGAAGTTATATATTTTGTTCTGAATGTTCCGAAAATATATGAGAGATGTCTTCCGCATTTGAGAGACACGTGACACAAATTAGCGGCGATGGTTGGAGCGGTAAATGCTGGAAAGGTTTTTTTGACGCCCTCCAATGGTCTGATTCCAGACCAAGACGCATTCGGACAGAATGTGGGCGGGGCTGGCGGGTCAGGCAACCCTTTCATAGACGTGCACTCTAATTCAAGTGCGCCATGATAAATGTACAATCCAACACACAAAAGTCGTGATAATTTAGCAGTGTATTGTACCGTCACAATTGAATATTAGCATGATGAATTAGATGAGCTACACATACATCCGAGACAGACATTTACTAGGATTGTGTGCGGTCGTAGGAGAAAGCGTGGGAGACTCCGTGGCTGAAGTTGGAGAAGATGTCCAACACGTTGACCTTGAACTACTGCCAGTGTCTGCTGCGCATGGAGGAGTACTATGAGGTCATCGAGCACACTAGTGACATCATCAACCAGCACCCGGGTCTGTCTACAATACACAAAACCGGTCACATATAGACACGACGTTACAATTTGAAATAAAGGAAAAGTGTTATTATTTCCAACAATCGCACAATAATGACGTTGGCACATTTTGCTTGAGTATGTTTTAATTTTAAAACTAGATTGTCTAGTTATGTTATTAACGTCTAATTAACTGTTAATAATTCGGCCCTCGTCTTATTCAGCATTACCTTGTATTCTACATTAACATTTTCCTAGTAATGCAATATTTATCACAACTTATTAGTATGTAGCTAGGACATTTTTGTATATGAATTATGATCCTATATAGGTTTTTGATAATAAGGGTGTTTTATTTTTTTGATAAATAAATGTTGTTTTCCTTATAATGTCCTAACGTCAAGATAAGCAGTAACAATGAGTTTTTAATAGGACAGCAAATTAGTAAAATAATAAGAAATTTGTTGCAGAATAAGATATTAGTAAGGGTTGAATGAATACAAATTTACATAAAATGCACATGTATGTAAATTAGCATCTAGTTAAATGTTAATAGGTGTATCCTAAAATAACGATTTAATAAGGATTTTCGGTTATTGTACTAAACCAGATATGAAAACTTGGAAGAACAAAAAAATATGTAGAACACAACAATTTTGCTCTCATCTCATCTGCACCTAAAGATGTTTAATTATTTCATTTAATCCATTTACATCCGTAGATTTATACGGGACAATCTAACTTCAAATGTTGTTTTCTCAAAATGCATTGTTCCCACATAGAGACGTAAAGATCAGCTCTTAAACCCACGCACACATTTTTCCACATCTAATTTAAAACCTGATTTGGCAAAATGTATACATACGTTTTCAGTTACATCTATTCAAACATCAAAGAAGATCAAAAACTTGACATATTTTTTGTAATATGTCAACAAAATGAATTCAAGAAAAAATGAATCTTAATTTATATATGTATGTAAATTGCACCTTTTTTCATAGTTTTGGCCGAGGTGAGACTTATACTTATATTTATACTTATATACTTGTACTTATACTCCGGAGCGACTTATATGTGATAATATTTGTTATTTTCACACTTCCAACCGCATTTCATACTCCAGTGCGACTTATATATGTTTTTTTCTTCTCTAATATGCAGTTTTTGGCTGGTGCGACTTATACTCTGGAAAATACGGTAATCTGCAGTGTCTCACTTCAAACAGATGATGTGTTTCGAGTGTTCGGCTCTCACGGTGACTAATACATACCTTTACTTTATTACGAGGCATTTCATGCCGTATGCTTTAAAAATGGGCTCGAGTCCAGAGCAAATGGCTATAAAACGTCAGATAAAATCATCTACTGTGTGTGTTGTCTTCAGAGAGTCAGGTCTGTGCTCTCATCCAATAACATTTCCTCTTGACTTTGAGCGTTTATTAGCTTATACTCGGGCAAGGACGGCGAATACACAGCGCTGGACCAGCCTCTTCTCCTTCAAAGCCTTTCACATTTCCTCAGCATTCTGTTATTCAAATGTACAATCCATCCATGCAGGTTCAATTCCGTGAGTTTGTGAGTTTCAAATCAAATCAAATCAAATCAATTTATTTTTGTAAGGCCCAAAATCACAACAACAGTTGCCTCTGAGGGCCACAGGGAGAAATGAATCAACAATGTCTGTGGTGGCGATGGAGTCAGACAATGTCTGTGGTGGCGAGGGACGATGTCCCAGGGTCCTCTGTCCTTAGACTCTCCTTCTCGGCCAGGAAAAACTACAAAAAAACCTCTTTGGGAAAAAAGCGTAGAAACCTGGAGGAGTTCCAGTGAAGGAGAGATCCGACTCTCACAGACGGACAGACGGACACGAGGGAGACTGGAGCTGGACCCACTCTTCAGGCAGATGAGGGACCGACTGAGTCGAGCTGGACCCACTCTTCAGGCAGATGAGGGACCGTCTGAGTCGAGCTGGACCCACTCTTCAGGCAGAAGAGGGACCGTCTGAGTCGAGCTGGACCCACTCTTCAGGCAGATGAGGGACCGTCTGAGTCGAGCTGGACCCACTCTTCAGGCAGAAGAGGGACCGTCTGAGTCGAGCTGGACCCACTCTTCAGGCAGAAGAGGGACCGTCTGAGTCGAGCTGGACCCACTCTTCAGGCAGAAGAGGGACCGTCTGAGTCGAGCTGGACCCACTCTTCAGGCAGATGAGGGACCGTCGGAGGCGAGCTGGACCCACTCTTCAGGCAGATGAGGGACCGACTGAGGCGAACTGGAGCCACTCTTCAGGCAGATGAGGGACCGTCCACACAGGGCAGGGACCACTTCACCAGGGGAGGGGCATCTGGGTCCACAGGTCCTCAGGAGTGAGAGAAAGAAAAGAAGGCGGTGAACAGTTTGCAAGTGGAATCAAAAAATAAATATTGTTTGATAGCATAAGTAGTCAGAAGAAGAAGAGGATAGTGCTCAAGCTGTCATACTTCCCCCAGCATAGTTACTCCTAGGGCAGCGTAGCTGAAGCTGTGGGTTTATCTTTCTGTTCCTAACTACTCTGACCATAAGCGATTTCGAAGAGGAACGTTTTAAGCCTGGACTTAAATGAAGAGACTGTGTCAGCATATTTAGCATGGGTCGGGAGCTGATTCCATAACACAGGAGCTTGGTAGCTAAACGCTCTACCTCCTACAGTACTTTTAGAGACTCTTGACACAACCAGAAGGCCAGCATTCTGAGAGCGAAGAGCTCTGTTTGGATGATATGGTTCTATAGCATCTTTGAGGTAGGATGGGGCCATGTCATTTATGGCTTTGTAGGTCAAGAGTAGAATTTTGAATTTGATTCTAGACTCGACGGGGAGCCAGTGAAGAGACTTCAGCACTGGCGTAATGTGCTCTCTTCTTTTTGTTCCTGTTAGTAATCTTGCTGCTGCATTTTGAACCAGTTGAAAGCTTTTTATGGAGCTTTTAGGACACGCTGCAAGCAGGGAGTTTGTGCTTGTTCTTGTCCCATTTTGAGACAGCGAACCGATCCTTTTCAAACGATGTTGCAGCCGGTGAATTCAAAGCCCACGGATAAAGATGCACGTTGACTTGACTCGCATTACTCGCAATACTGACTTAACCATGTGCAATACCGTCATATTCATGTGGAATTACTGTTGTACTCACATGCAATAATGTCACGTTCATGTGCATATAGCTGAGTGTTTATTTTACCATTATTATTAGTATTAGTATTATCTTGTCTTACACTAGCTGTTTTTATTTTATTTTATTATTTCATTTTATTTGTATTTTCCCCTCCATTCCTTATTAAGAAATGAGAGGTTTTGTCTATAGGAGTTTTTGTTTATAAGAGTTTTGGTTATAAGAGTTCTTCTATTAAGAGTGTTTTTTAAACTTCCTGTAAGTTATATGTCCTTTCCCTCTGTATCTACCTGCGTTGCAACAATGAAATTCCCCCATGTGTGGACAACAAAGGATTATCTTATCTTATTAGACTCATAGGGTTGTACATGTTCTCTTGCACCAGGTGTGGCAAAGGCGTATTACCTGAGAGGAAAAGCCCATAAGGAGGTGTGGAACGAGGCCGAGGCCCGACAGGACTTCAGCAGAGTGTTGGAGTTTGATCCTGGCATGAAGAAGTCTGTGAAGAGGGAACTGGCCGTGCTGGATATGCGCATGGAGGAGAAAAACCAGGAGGACAGGCAGAAGTACAAGGGCATGTTTTAAATGATATTCACAATAATGATAATAAAAAAACGTTTGAATAAATGGTCTGCTCGTTGTCATTGAGAGAAACGTTTCCTCGTGAGAAGCTCCTTTAAAATGATGCACTCTAGTCGTGATACATCAGATACTTTTTACTTTGACTTCACTACATTTGAGAGCAGGTACTTTCTACTGCACACTACACGTTTGGAGTGGATTGAAAAGTAGAAAGTGTTTTTCCTTATGGTTTTTTCGCATGTTTATGGTGACATCCGGTCTAAAAGTTTGACTTCACGTTCTGGCTTTAAACAAACAAAAACATATGATAAAATCATCAGAAAAATAAAGTTATTGATTCAATTGCTTCTGCTGACCAAAATCAGAACAATTCTTTATCCAGATCCACTACATTTGACTCATTAGTAGTTTTCAAATTCAGGATGAAATAGCCTACTTTTACTTTTTTACTCTAAAAGTACATTTTAAACAGCTAATTCATTTCACTTTTATGTGACACTGCTACAGCAACACAATTGAGTTCTTCATCCACCACTGAGCAGCTCAAAAATCACATGTTTTCATAGTAGACCATTCCCTCTTCACTTGTAAGCACTCATTACCTCCACTAGGGGGGATGTGTGAAGCACTTTTAAATCTGCCCTTTGAAGAAAATGCCTACGCAGCATTTAGAACATTTAGAACTCCAAGAGTATGAATATTTAATTCTCTCGGGTTTAATAAAGATAAACGATCCTAATTGTATCCTCACCTTTCCTTCTCTTCTGCTGACTGCAGATTCTGTGCTGTAACCACGCCAGCTTCTGAAAAGGCGTGGCTGTTAAATGTTGTTTTGTTTTTATTGAAGTATAATCTTTCTTTCTGTTTTTTTGTTGTTGTTGTAATTTTATAATTGTCAATATATTACATCACGTGCACGGGAATCCCCTCTGTTCCCTCTCGATTCTCCCCCTGGCTCTCCCTCTGGCTCTCCCTCTGGCTCTCCCCCCTCTGGCTCTCCCCTCTGGCTCTCTGGCTCTCTCCCTGGTGCTCCCTCTGGCTCTCCCCCCCTGGCTCTCCCTCTGGCTCTCTCCCCGGCGCTCCCTCTGGCTCTCCCCCCTCTGGCTCTCCCCCTGGCTCCCCCCTGGCTCTCCATCTGGCTCTCCATCTGGCTCTCCCCTCTGGCTCTCTCCCTGGCGCTCCCCCTGGCTCTCCCTCTGGCTCTCCCCTCTGGCTCTCCCCCCTGGCTCTCTGGCTCTCCCCCTGGCTCTCCCTCTGGCTCTCCCTCTGGCTCTCCCCCCCTGGCTCTCTGGCTCTCCCCCTGGCTCTCCCTCTGGCTCTCCCTCTGGTTCTCCCCCCTGGCTCTCTGGCTCTCCCTCTGGCTCTCCCCTGGCTCTCCCCCCTGGCTCTCTGGCTCTCCCTCTGGCTCTCCCTCTGGCTCTCCCCTGGCTCTCTCCCCTGGCTCTCTGGCTCTCCAATGGCTCTCCCTCTGGCTCTCCCCTGGCTCTCCCTTTGGCTCTCCCCCTTGGCTCTTTGGCGCTCCCCCTGGCTCTCCCTCTGGCTCTCCCCCTGGCTCTCCCTCTGGCTCTCCCCTCTGGCTCTCTGGCTCTCTCCCTGGCGCTCCCTCTGGCTCTCCCCCCCTGGCTCTCCCTCTGGCTCTCTCCCCGGCGCTCCCTCTGGCTCTCCCCCCTCTGGCTCTCCCCCTGGCTCTCCCCCTGGCTCTCCCTCTGGCTCTCCATCTGGCTCTCCCCCCTGGCTCTCTGGCGCTCCCCCTGGCTCTCCCTCTGGCTCTCCCCCTGGCTCTCCCTCTGGCTCTCCCTCTGGCTCTCCCCTCTGGCTCTCTGGCTCTCTCCCTGGCGCTCCCTCTGGCTCTCCCCCCCTGGCTCTCCCTCTGGCTCTCTCCCCGGCGCTCCCTCTGGCTCTCCCCCTGGCTCCCCCCTGGCTCTCCATCTGGCTCTCCCCTCTGGCTCTCTGGCTCTCCCATGGCTCTCCCTCTGGCTCTCCCCTCTGGCTCTCTGGCTCTCCCCTGGCTCTCCCCCCCTGGCTCTCCCTCCGGCTCTCTCCCCGGTGCTCCCTCTGGCTCTCCCCCCTCTGGCTCTCCCCCTGGCTCTCCCCCTGGCTCTCCCTCTGGCTCTCCCCTGGCTCTCTCCCCTGGCTCTCTGGCTCTCCCTCTGGCTCTCCCCTGGCTCTCCCTTTGGCTCTCCCCCCTGGCTCTCTGGCGCTCCCCCTGGCTCTCCCTCTGGCTCTCCCCCTGGCTCTCCCTCTGGCTCTCCCTCTGGCTCTCCCCTCTGGCTCTCTGGCTCTCTCCCTGGCGCTCCCTCTGGCTCTCCCCCCCTGGCTATCCCTCTGGCTCTCTCCCCGGCGCTCCCTCTGGCTCTCCCCCCTCTGGCTCTCCCCCTGGCTCCCCCCTGGCTCTCCATCTGGCTCTCCCCTCTGGCTCTCTGGCTCTCCCCCTGGCTCTCCATCTGGCTCTCCCCTCTGGCTCTCTGGCTCTCCCATGGCTCTCCCTCTGGCTCTCCCCTCTGGCTCTCTGGCTCTTCTCTGGCTCTCCCCTGGCTCTCCCTCTGGCTCTCTCCCTGGCGCCCCCCCTGGCTCTCCCTCTGGCTCTCCCCCTGGCTCCCCCCTGGCTCTCCCTCTGGCTCTCCCCTCTGGTTCTCCCCCCTGGCTCTCTGGCTCTCCCCTGGCTCTCCCTTTGGCTCTCCACCCTGGCTCTCTGGCTCTCCCCCTGGCTCTCCCCCTGTCTCTCCCATGGCTCTCTCCCTCTGGCTCTCTGGCTCTCCCCCTGGCTCTCCCTCTGGCTCTCCCTTTGGCTCTCCCATGGCTCTCTCCCTCTGGCTCTCTGGCTCTCCCCCTGGCTCTCCCTCTGGCTCTCCCTTTGGCTCTCCCCCCTGGCTCTCTGGCTCTCCCATGGCTCTCCCTCTGACTCTCCCCTGGCTCTCTCCCTCTGGCTCTCCCATGGCTCTCTCCCTCTGGCTCTCCCATGGCTCTCTCCCTCTGGCTCTCTGGCTCTCCCCTGGCTCCCCCCCTGGCCCCATCCACACAGCAGGTCGCAGAACGAGCTGTCATTCTGGGAGCAGGTTGACGCTAATGCAGCAGTTTAATGGTCAGGGAAATCAATGGGAGAGACTCAAAGCGAAGGAAAAGCAACTGACGGTGTTAGGCAACCCCGGAGTCTCCATTCACAAAGTGTTACAATTCCCCTCAACTCAGCACTTCTGCCCTCACTATGAGCATCCGACAAAGGCGTGTTTAGACACTAGAACCGGCTGGATTCGTGGTGAGATAAAGCTCCTCTTATTCGTTGTGACTAAAAGAATGCTGTGATTGCCCTTTGCATAGCACCATAATGCCGCGTGTTTCCTCTGAAAACCAGAGGCGCTTACGAGAGGAGGAGCAGGGAGGGATGGAAGACGGAGAGGGTGATGAGGAGGAGAGAAGTGCGGGCTGCGTGCCAGACTGACCCGCAAGAGCCGCATCAAGGCAGCAAGAGAGACGCAGACTCATGCTTTTCACAATAAGACTCAGAAGTAAGTCTCAATGCCAACAACATGGACATCCTTATTTATATATGTCTTCATTCGCACTGTCTAACACGTCACTCAAGCTTGTATTCTGTTTTATGGAATCAAAACTTCTGAATGACAAAATAAAGTAAATGTGACGAAAACGGCTTAACGTTTAAATGTATTTTCTGGATTAAATATACTTACTATTGCTTTTTAAACAGTCTTAGTAATTCTTTTGCATCCCACTGTTTTGTGTAGCCTATAAATTACAATATAAATGAATAATCACCGTTAAAGAATCTTAGCAAGTAGTTAGTTACAAATCAGTCTTAAACCGTCAGGGCCATTTAAAGTGGACGTCAGAACAATTAATAAAAAAAAGTGCATCACACAAATAGGGCGATCGTAAATAGCCAGCCTGGTCCTTTTACTTTGGCGCAGCGAGAGCGGAAGTCCCGTGCGTCGCCCACCGCGCGGCTTGACACTGGTCCCAAGTTGAGTACAGTCGTGTGTTGCTGCAGTGAGCTGGAGACAGAGGAGTGGAAGAAAGTGTCTCACCTATGCTCCGTGTCACCTTCATCCATCTTTGCTCCGAACGCACTTCTGCCTCCGGACGGATTTAAGGCATTTAAGAGAAAAGGTACGAGGCATCACTCTTTAAGTCTGACTCTTGAGTTCAGCTGGAGCAGTTAGAACCGGGATGGGAGGAAAGTAGATGCAAATATGATGCACGGTTATAGGATGCTTTCTGATTCAAGCGTTTCCTTTCTCCGCTTGTTAGGCTCTTAGAAGACTGCAAAATATTCTCTGTGCAAATAGAAATTAGACCGACCAGAACATTCCAGGGCTTCACTTCTTCGATGATATAACTTCTTCAGACTTCAAACATGGCCATCAACACAGACGCAGAGTATCAGAAGACCAACTTGGGAGAAAGCGGGAGGAGCGCCCAGCCCGCAGACACCCCGGAGACGGAGAAACTACTGGCCGTGACCACCGAGCCGGGCGGCAACGGGATGAAGATGTCCACCTCGTTCAGTGCGAGCGGGGACAAGGGCTTGGACACGGACCAGAATGGACACAGCGTTGCCATGAGGTCTGGTTCGGCCGGACACCTGAGCGCCGCCGCGCCCCTGTCTCCGTCCCGGGCCAGTTTGAGCCGCTCCTCCACCGGGAACGCCACCGTCCAGGAGGTCCCCAAACCCAAGGACTACCTCATCCTGGTCATCTTCTCCTGCTTCTGCCCCGTGTGGCCCATCAGCATTGTGGCGTTGGTCTACTCCATCATGGTGAGTGACGACGTCTCTTTGGCTTTTGGCGTGCGCTCAGATCCATCCTGATCAAATATTCAAAATAGATTCTGTTTCATTGTGAGTGACCGTTTCTGAAGAGTTTCATTGGACTATAACTTACTTTAAAATGGATCTTCTTCTTCTTCTTCTTCTTCTTCTTCTTCTTCTTCTTCTTCTTCTTCTTCTTCTTCTTCTTTTTCTTTTTCTTTTTCTTCTTCTTCTTCTTCTTCTTCTTCTTCTTCTTCTTCTTCTTCTTCTTCTTCTTCTTCTTCTTCTTCTTCACAGAGGTGTACGCTTTACGTCACTAATGTAATCTGACACTGAATATTTAGTTACATCTGAGAAGTTCTTTTTCTCCTTGAAATAAACACCATAAGTGAAAAGTTACTTGCGGATATTGCTGTGTCAGCCACGCTCTTCATGTATTCATCATTATGTAAAAATAAAATAAATGTGTATTCCAGTTTAGCTGTGAACTAGACTCGCTACTGGAGCCAAACTGTACATGTCTTGTGCTTCTGTATCGTTCGGTTCAGTCTGTTCCTTTGTTTCTTCATCATTTGTTGCCTTTATATTTGCACATTACTATAGTGCATATACATTTGGCCTTTAAACTGACATGATTGTGCCTGATTCTTGGTGCCTATATTTGGTATTGAAACACACTCAAGCAGAACTCTGGCATGTAACCCCGTGGTTCACTTAGACCAAGGGTGTCCACAAACCACCCAACAATGTCGAATTTGTCGAATGTCAAAATTAATAATTAGAAATGTTGCATTTGACATGGTTTTGATGAGCCTCAACACCTTTAATAAGACTTGGAACACTAATATTAGATTGGTATAACATAAAAATGCTTGAATTTTTCCAATTTTAAAGTAAAAAGTATTATTTTTTGTTGTTTGGAGCAAGTTAGCAGGAAGCCGCAATTAGCCCCCGGGCCGTAGTTTGGACATGCCTGACTTAGACCTTTGTATTCATTCAATCGGCAAGATGCTTGTTTTACCCATTCCATCCGTTTATTATTGCCTTATAATTCATTGTCGCACAGTTGCACCAGGAAACGCACATTTTGACTGCCTAGAGCTTCCACAACTCAAGATCCTCCTCTAGCGAGCCAAAGCCATTAGTTCTGTAATCTCACTCCGGTGGGTTCTACACCAAAGGGACTATCCAGACCATCCTGGACTGAACCCCCCTGTCATTCACAAGTGTGTGTGTGTGTGTGTGTGTGAGAGAGAGAGAGGCGTTAGACAGAGGGCAGAAAGAAGAAAACTGAAGGAGGGGGAAACCAGAGCTGCCTACTAACTCAATAGAAGGCCAGAGAAGTCAATTTAGTTTCTGAGCAGAGGGCAAATAGGAGCAGTTATCCAGTTATGTGTCTCCCCCATCAACACACTCCCCCCAGCTCTTTCCTCAGGTTACAGGGAAGGATCGAGTTAAAAAACACCATTGACTATTAGACGGCAAATAGCTATAAAGTAGTTCCTATCACTGGATTACACACGTCTTGGATCGGCCACATCAGATAAGTGCCCCAGATGAGGGAATACAAAGGGCTTACAACACATAAATCTGAAGTAATGATGTAGCACTATGAAGGCTAAGTGCTAGTATCCCGCAGCTTAAAGGAAGTTAATGCTAGTGGGAGGAAAATTATGTAGAGAGTCCGACTGCAACCTTAAAAAAAAAAGAAGAAAAGAAACAGTCAACCCCCGCCCGAGCAGCTTCTGCGTGAGACAGCGATAAATAGTGTGTCGTATCTGGAATAGTGATGAGGGAGAAGTGCTGCATACGTTTATCATGCCATGTTTTAATCCGGTTTTTGACACAGCAGACCATGACGTATAGGTCCGTCTGCGCGTCTGGAATATGGCTGAAACTGACAATTATTTCTGTAGTTGACTAGTCAGTTATTCTACTTTGTATCAGTGTACTAGTCAAACCATCATTTATTTTGCGCATTAAGATGAGTGGACAATATTGACAAAAAATGAGTGGACAATATTGACAAAAAATGTATATCTCACATATCTTTATCCTTATGACTGTATTCAGGTGATGTTATGGTCATCCATCAGAAATGTGCTAAAGATTGCCCGTAAATGCTTGAGGTTCAAATATCACCCCAGGTTCAGATATCAAGTAAATGGACTGTAAGATGTGGGCTCTGGTTTGGACGATTACACTGCAAGTTTCTGCTTTTCCTTTTTTATACAGTTAATAATATAGATGACATACTCTTTTTTTGCATAGCCTCTAAAACAATGATTACAAATAAAATAACCTCTACGGTGAGATCTATAAATTAGCAAAAAAAATAATGATAATCAATGGATATATCTTAAAAACTGCTTTGTCTTAGGCGTTAACTCATTTTAGAAACGTGCAGTGCAGTTACTAGTATGACCCCCTGCTGGACCCCCTGCTGGACCCCCTGCTGGACCCCCTGCTGGACCCCCTGCTGGACCCCCTACAGTTCGCCTACAGAGCCAACAGGTCTGTGGACGACGCCATCAACCTGGCTCTCTCCTCAGGAACCCATGCCAGGATCCTGTTTGTGGACTTCAGCTCTGCATTCAACGCCATCCCCCCCGCTCTGCTCCAGGACAAGCTCTCCCAGCTCAACGTGCCTGACCTCACCTGCAGGTGGAGCACTGACACCACCTTCATCAGTCAAATCTCGGACGGGGATGAGTCCGTCTACAGGAGGGAGGTGGCCCGGGTTGTGTCCTGGTGCAGCAATAACAACCGGGAGTTCAATGCCCAGATGATAGGGGAGATGATCGTGGACTTCAGGAAAGTCACCACCCCCCAGCCCCCCCTCACCCTCTCAGACTCCCCCATCACTACTGTGGACTCCCTCTGCTTTCTCAGCACCACCATCACCCGGGACCTCAAGTGGGAGCCCACCATCAGCTCCCTCATCAAGAAGGCCCAGCAGAGGATGTACTTCCTGTTGCAGCTGAAGAAAGCCTCCATCACCACAGCCAGGGACAAACAGAGACTACAGCGCATTGTGCCTCTGCTGAGAAGGTGATCGGCTGCAGACTTCCATCTCTGCAGGACCTGTACGTCTCCAGGGCTCTGGGACGAACAGGTCGGATCACAGCCGACCCTTCTCACCCTGGACACGGACTATATAAATAAACATTTAAATACAAATTTAATTATATTAATATAATATTAAAAAGAAAACTTTGTAACGACAAAACTTTGTAATGACAAAATTAAGAAATTTGGAGAATATAAATATGGAATCTTTACATTTTAGTATTTGAATTCAGTCAACACTATCATTTAAGACTTTGTTGGCAAGGGAGACAAAATACTGTTGTGTTTTGTCAATATTGTGATAATTGTTTGTGCATAAATTGTGTCGTCATTAGTATGTATAGCAAATTAATCATTTGGATTTGTTTTTGTGTGTTGACATTACAGTTTTGATTGATATCATGTCACTGATTTAAAAACACGCTGAGAACTACAGTTACACACAATACTGTACATTAATGTGCTGTTTAAGACTCAGTATGTTGTGTCACAATCCCCAAAGTCTGACCACATTAATCCATCACTATCGCCTCAGTTCACTTGCAGCCCCTCAACAGCCTGCTCGAGCGGGCCACAGACCTCCGGAAAAAGCCCTTGTAAAGGCTGCGGCTGGCAAACGCACAAGATGTGCAGTCAATTATGGGGATTGGAGAGGCAGAGCTAATAGGTTTTTACAGCCCAGACTGGCCTATCCCAGTAATGGCATGGAGGGCCCAAACCACCAGCACGTTATTGCTCGTGCTGCAGATTTGCTTGTGAAATATAGATGCTGCAATGAGCGAATGTGTATATGCCGGTGCGTTCCTCAGTGAATGACTTTTTTGTGAGATTTTGTGCCCGTAGGCTTTATTGACAGGGAACTTGAGGGAAACAGTGTGAAAAGGGGGATGAGAGAGAAGGGAGGACAGGCAGTAAATAGTTGGAGTCAGGAATCAAACTCACGACACTGCACCTGGAGGCAAACGTGTGCCATGAGCACTCGATCACTGGGCAGCACGGGGAACCACTTCTTATGTAGAAAAATCACAAACCAATGTACTATTATGTGTAATTATGTGGCCTGGATATGTAGACGGGGAAGCAAAGGGCAGGAGTGCACACTCAGCTGTCAGGCTCTTTGCATTGACTGAACAATAAGAATTGGTTACGTTACATTTTTAATGGTTAATCATTTTTCATGCTCTGATTGGACCCCAGAGTCTCCTGTTTAGAAACTGTTTAGACTGATTGTTCCATTGTGGATAGCAGCACTTTATACTTCTGCTTCATAATAGAACCAGGGAGGTTTAGATTAGGTGTTTTGAGAAATGACATATTTGTGGTGACACGCCCATTTGCAGCTCACAAGAGCGCGAGACACGAATACAATTAAAATTCATGAGCTGTAGCTGGCCTGCATTTTATCATGTTAAGAACGAGATCTACTCATAAGACAACATTTAGAAGTTTGCATTTTTTATGCACTCTTGTGTAACGTGGCAGCGCTTCAGACCATCTTTAAAGGAGACTGGTCTGAAAAACAAAAGGTCCAATTAATGTCAGCTCTGTTTAATACATTTAACACCAAAAAAGAAAGGAACATCACCAAAAACCAACACATTTTATACATTTTACTATTATTTGACGCATGAATATTAACAAATAGTAATCAAGGTATAAATGTCAATACATAAACGCACACATTATGAGCTTCGCAGTCATTGTGATTTCACTTACACCCTAATGACAATGTAGGTGTTTACTTTATCCATCCGACTGTCACATGACAAATAGAGAATAAGATAAGAGAGAGTCAAAAACACACTTTTCCCTTAATGCTTCTGTTGTGATAAGCTTTAGTGATCCACTGAAACAATGTTGTGTTTACAGAGAAGTTTTGCCTCAGATCTCGTGTGTGCCAGCTACAGAGTGCGTGTTTCCTGAAAGAGGAACTGGATGCATCGATTCAAGGTGCTGAGGAGGCTTTTTCTCTGCGATGTGAGTCCAGATCAATAGCATTTCTTCCCCCGGGACTCTATTTGTCCCACTGCTTCACATCGCAGCCCTTCAAGTGAGGAATGTGTCCTCCGCAAAATTCTCCACACACATGGACAGCTCCCTATTTTGAATTAGCATCTTCCTTAAGATCTTCCACATCTTACAGACGTTTTAGTCACCACTATAATGTGTGCTGCCACAATTAAACATATACATCCAAAATAATATCAACGTTATACCTTATGACTCAAGATTCCACGCAGAAGCTGTCGTTTGGTCGACGTTCACTGGATATTAAAGACAGAGAGACTCAACAGACGTGGCAAACATGCAATTCCATGGCGGTTGTCAGGGATGAGTGATAGAAATGTTAGATTACATGGTCGTTCTTGGAGTAGCTGTGCCATCTCAAGCCTCATGTGGGACTGGTCTTCAAATGTACAGTTGTTTTTGGGTTATTGGGCTTGTCACTCCCTGCACACATGACCCCTGACCTTAGACAGTCCTGCATCAAATACGAACGCACCCTCCATTTGTTGATCCGGGTACTCTAGATTCTAGAACGTTTGTCTATTTAAGCACCATGGACAGCTCTTGTGCCGTTTAACAGGCGACTGAATGTCTTTGTATTTATGTTAATTTATATATTTTCTCAAAACCTTTTTCATATTATCAAATGCATGTGTTATGTGGGTTTATGTGCGTTTGCAAGTTTTGTAATTAGAAACATTTACATACATCGGTGCATAACGAGTACTAATGGGATGCACTAATGAGATGCTTATTAGCACATGTAAAACCCCTTATGTTTAGGTTGGACCTTTTCTTTATTTATTCCATTTTGTCCACCACATCTTATAAAAGAAAACTCTCAAGCTGCTTGATATGCTGTACATGAATATAAAGCTGTAACCCTCTTATTTCCAGTCACATCAGTCATTCTGGGAAGCACCAAGGTGAATTTGTGCTCCAAACCCACAAGCAAAAATTACCCTAAAATAAAATGAAAAATGAATATGAATTTTATATGGATTCCGCCTGGACATTTTTGCTTTATTACAAGTCCCTAAAACTCATTTTCAGTTCATTTACCTTCAGCTTTTAAAGAGAATTGTAATAATTTAGTAAATGCTAAAACTAGTGTCAATCAGACAGCTTCAGGTTTAAATGGGGGTCACTTTTTCAGGCTTTTTTGGACAAATAGACCCTAAGCATAATTAACAACTAGGGAAAAGTCTAAAATATGCCATTAAGTAGATTTATATGAGTAAAATATCCAACGTTCATGTGGCCGACAAGTTAACGATGCACCAATTCCCTGGGCGGCCCGAAATGGCTTTTTAGTCTGTGTAGAACTTATTTTCTCTGGAGGTGGTTTTTTGGGCTTGCTCCAAAGGGCCATATTTTGCGTCTTAAAAAAGGTGAGCTTTTGCAATTTTTCAGGTTTGTTTAGTGCCAATATATAACCTGTAATGACTGAAATACAGTTAACTAATGTTTTAAAGCAGTTCTCCATTTAAAAGACTGGCGATTCCAACGGAAGTGCCGACCCATTGGAAAAAGAGGAAAAAGTGGGCGGGGCGGAATACGGTGAATAAAGCCCCTCGATCACATGGTCAGTTCCCCCAATCACCCACGAGGACTCACACAGCCAATCTACGTGGAGGAAAATCACACTGTATAAGCACATATGCCCTTTAAGAAAACCATTCACTAAACAATGGAAAATTATTATTATCAATTTTTAGATTATACCAAAGGGAAAAAACATTTAGTATAATTGATCGCTGTTTTTTCTTACAAACCCATAGCTCATTTGGTTCCAGTAACAAATATGTAGAGTATAATTTATATCTGAGTGGAAACAACAGTAGGTGTGATGTGTGTGTAGGAGAGCAGAGCATAAAAGTGGGAAGAGCCATCTATCATCGCTCAAACACCTGCAGCGAGGACAGCTATACATCCAGCATCAACATGAAATACAGTTCTGTCGCCATAGTTACAAGGCCCATTCAACCGGCAGCAATGACCCGGACCCTCACATCTATTTCTCTCTCCGGGTCGCTCACTTTCTCACCACGATGAATTATTGTTCAGATTTTAGTTGAAGGAGCAACTCAGCGTTAATTTACATGATCAACTTTATGCAAGCTTTTGATAACGCAAAAATAGTATAGAAAATAAACTAGCATTGACATTGAAGAGACTGAAATATGAACTGCAAAACTAATATGAATGAGAATCAAATGTGTTTCAGAACATGGCTTAAAACAGGTCAACGCAATGGAAATGTATTTTTGTTGATTTTTATTCCACAAAAATAAATTTCTTAACCCTTTATTTCCTATATCTAACATTTTTTTGCACAGTAAATGTGCAGTATGTAACATTTCCAATGGGGAATGTTGGAATTAAACGTATCTATCTTGTATTTATTCAATTACTCAAGTTTTTATTGGTAAAGTAATTGCCTTAATAGCTGGCTTTCTCATGGTCAGTCCTGAAACTTGGCCTGTCGGCTCCACCTGCTTATCGCCATGGAGATAGACAAGTTCAATGCCCTTCTGTGGAACATTCTGGTTGTTACACAGTGAATGCTCCTTTAATACAAGATGGCAAATAGCAGTAATTTGGTAAAAATTATGAAGAATACACTTTAATGAGCTTTTAAGCACAAACACAAGACACAAACAGACCATACACTTCTCTGATTGGTCAATCCGCCTGTCAATCACACCCTTAGGACATCGGAGCAGCTGGTTATGAAATCAGACCAACACGTCTTTGTGTAGTATTTTCAAAGCGTGTGGTCATGGCTGGTCAGGCAAGTGAAATGTCACTCTGGAGAGGCGGGACTTATTAGCACTGCACTTTTAAATAGGAAGTCACTGGACCTGTTTCTATTATTAAGCTGTTTTAGATCAATATTGCAGTTTACAATGAACAGACTTTTTTTAAATGTCTCCTTTAAAGGTAATATTAAATAAGTAAAACAGTAATAAAGAAAGCACAATATTACCAATAACACAATGAGGAAAAACAAAGTGACTAATACTTTGCATAACATTTAGTCTCTTCCACCACATTGCTCAAATCTCACGGGACATGTTCTGACGGTGGTGCTTTGTGTTGTGTCCAGTCGAGGAACAGTCTGCAGAACGGGGACGTGGACGGCGCTCGGAGACTGGGACGACTGGCTCGTCTCCTCAGCATCGTGTCCATCAGCCTGGGCCTCCTCGGCATCATAGTCTTTGTCTCAGGTAAAAATAAAAAAAAATTCACTCATGTTTCTCCACAAACCTGACTTGTAACGTTTCCGGTGATAAATTATGTGTCTCTAGCGCTCCAAATAACTGCAAAAAACGACTTTCTCTCCATGGAGAATGTTCTAAAGTTTGGTTTTAACGTTCCGTCTCCGTGGAGTAATGTGGGTGGCGAGCTGTTACCAGGACGCCGCTGCTTTAACATAAATGCACAGCAAATTACGGAATTACTGACATTGTGCTATTCGATCGAGTTTAGGTTTTATTTAACAAGAATGACTTAAGTATAAGTACAATCATTTTAATACGATACCATATGTTGAGTAGAAAGTATTATGACGTATTACCACCACCAATATTGTCATTTATACATCTAATTTATCACCATGGAAAATTACACATTAAAAGAACTACCGTATTTTCCGGAGTATAAGTCGCACCAACCAAAAAATGCATAATATAGAAGAAAAAAACATACATAAGTTGCACTGGAGTATGAAATGCGGTTGCAAGTGTGAAAATAACAAATAGTATCACATATAAGTATATAAGTATAAATATAAGTATAAGTCGCACCCCGGCCAAAACTATGAAAAAAATGTGCGACTTATAGTGCGGAAAATACGGTATGTGAAAGAATTGTAGAAAAGCATTTTGACTTTCTGAAATATTCACTTTCTATAACAACTGTACACGTTCCTTCACACACGCACGGACTGAAACAAGCCTGCTTCACTCTGAGGCCGACTGCATTACCATTACAGAGTGATATATGATCGCGGCCCACGAGCAGAGCGTGTGTGTGTCCAGGCTCAGCGCATTTTCCGCGTGTGTGTTTGGATTGATTTAGCACTGCGGCGCGGACTGCAGCATTGAGATTTAACCTGTCACTGTCTCAATCTGACCTTAACGTGTGCCTTTTGTCTTCTCTTTTCCAGTGAAATGGAGGAAGTAGCGTGGACGCAACAAGGAGGAAAATGTTCAACTTTTTTAATGATAAGTGCAAAAAAAACTATTCATCAAACTATAGTTAAGCTTACAACTACTTGTATCAATCCTAAGGGGGAAAAAGCTTGTCAAAATGTACGACATTGAGATACAAATTGATAGTGTGTTCTCATCACATATTGTCACATATTGTATTACTATGATTTACTATCTCTATGATCTCAATGGAAAGGTTTTTTTATGCTGGACTTTACAATAATATTCAAGCCGAGACACTGGTTTGGGCCACGTCCATTCACCTCGGCTTGTTATAATTATGCATAATTTCAGTCTTAACTGTTGGTACTGCAGCATATACGCAAAAACATTAAGAAGAACATTAAATGCATGTGTTGTAATACAACAATATATTGTATGTTTGGAAAAACAAGGGAACTAAAGAAAGGGGGAGAAAATAAAAAAGTAAAAAATCTTCTTTCTGTGTACAAATATAAGACCAAGACAGTAGAAAAAGCTTCAGTTGTAGTCATCTGGACTCAGTTTGAAAAAATAGACGTTTCGACTCTCATCCAAGAGTCATTGTCAATAAAAGAATTTAGATCGAGAACTCCGATATTAATACTGTTCTGTGGTAAGACCCGCCCATTGGGAGGAGCCTTCCTGAAGTAGAAAGAGTTGTTTGTTTCAACAGAAACTTCCCCCTTGTATGATACAAGGGGGAAGTTTTTTCTACTATGGAACACGCCTGGACGAATGAGGGATTACACCGACATAAGACCAAGACATGTTTTACATTTGGGACACAGCCAAATGGATTCTGATCCAACCCTGGACTGATGCAAATATTTATCGTCAAAACATGTGTATGTACTGGAACATACGAACTATATAACCTTCAAGTGTTTTTTTATTATGAATGTGACGTGCTGCGTGGCACGAAGTGAAAATGCAAGGATGTGAGTGAGGAGGTCGTGGGATGTCTTTTCACGTGACTTTATAAGCTCTGTGCGATTCAACTGCATGATTGAATGCAATGTACCACATGCATTTGTTCAGTTCATTCTAATGGGTCAGAAAGGCTAAAGGTTTGCACAGGGACACAGTGTGATTTATTTGTGTAAATAATGTCAAGCTGTTGATGAATGACTTGTCATTGACAATGCATGATATAGACCTCCTTTTACCTGATGGAGTGACTGCTGTCTATTCACTTTCCTTTTTATACTGTTCTTTGTAAAATGACTCATCATTCCACATACTGTAAGTCTGCCTTTTTGCAAAAAACATGTCAACCCACGAGAGAATATCTGAATGTTTTGCTATTTATAATCACATTTATTTGAGAAGGTAGTATATGCTGGTGTTTCCTAAATTGGGGGTCGGGACCCCTCAGGGGTTCGCGAGGGAATGCGAGAGGCAATGTTCAAAATTATGACACTGTAATTCATCTCTTTTAATCAGTTTTAAATAGATCAAATAACACAAGAAACTACTAAATTAATAGAATTAAACCTAATTTTACATGGTTTAAAACTTAAAATGATCATGGACATCTAATTCATTTTGCTGTGGGTCAGTTTGATGGTTATTCTGGGGGTCCCGGCCTGAACAGTTTGGGAACGCCGAGTCTATGCAATGTGAATGCATGTTGGGTTAAACTTTTGTAGATGAACTAACTAAACAATTTCACTGTGTAACAATAAGCATTTAAATGTCTGCAATAATACAAGCTAGACTGTATTTGAATTCACTTGTAACTGACTTACTGTGGCCTATTGACAGTGCTGCTTCTGCTAAAAGCACACGATCACTCAATGTAAACCAGAAACATCACTTTTGTCTTTAAACATTCTTCATTCTAGTCATCTCCCTTTTATCAGGACTAAATTATAGCCAAATATAATCTGCTTTATCACGTCTTCAAGGGCTTACAGGCACACATCAGCAATAGAATATTGTGTATATAGAATATTTACTTCGATTGCAACAAAAAGTGACCCCACTATTTTATAATGTATTGAACATGTTCAGTAATGGAAATATTAAACACCAGCTCAATAAGTTTTGACACTATTTAACCACGCAGCATATGAAAACTGTCACTGGAAAAAGCATTTCTCTGTATTAACCCAGGAATCCTGTAAAATATATATAAATGCGACATCTTAGAACAGCAACATCCAAAGACTATGCGATATATACAAACATATATAACCTCAAAGGATTAAAGACAAATCAGTGGTTAAATCTTTAGCTCTGTTTTTTTTAATTTGAACACTTGTCCATCTAAAACACTATGTCCCTGATCTTATCTGTGCTGTACATTTGTGCATGTCTGGAATAAACATTGCCATGCAACGGTTTCAAGTTCTGTCAGTATGATTTAAGAAAACATGTTTAAGTGCAGTATGTGGTCTTTGTACGATAAGCAACGATCAGTTCACCAACATTAATCTCAATGAAAAGCATTAGTGGCATTGCTTATTAAAGCTTGAGGTTGAACTTAAGGCTGCGTTTGGGCAAACTCTTATCATTAGTCATTGTCAACACGGCCGCTCTGCGGTGAGCTGAAATAAATGGGATTCAGGGCAAAGTAGTGGCATTCGCCTGTGCAAATTGGTTTTGTTGTCCCTAAAATGGAAAACCACCCAATAAAGCATGAACATTTTGACATTTGTTAAAATAGATATTGTGTTCCCAATAGGAGGAAATAAGGGCATTTTTACTTTTAAAAATGTTAATAGTAAAAAATATAAATTTTCAGCTGCCCTTTCCTCTTTTACCAAGATAGTCACAGACAAAAAAAGCTCTAAACACATGTATGGTTTAATAATGGTCATGTATTTTGAAAAATAAACAGTATCTAGTGATAGTCACACACAATTAAGAATAATTTATTAATTCACATTTTACACGCGCAATACATCCTCATTTACCCAATTAAAAAGGGTCAGTCAACTAAAAATCCTTCCATCCAATTCTCCTCTTCACATTCTCATAAACCTGTTAAAATCTAGTCCTAGGTGTAGATTTGGTCTCAAGTCTCATGTTGGGAAATGAAGTCAGAACCACCGAGCCCGTGGAAAGCTCGGCGGCTTATCCTGGCAAAAAGTCCAAATGTTTAGTCTCCAGGATTCTTCCAGAACCTCGTGAAGTCCCTCGTGAAGTCCCTCGTGAAGTCCCTCGTGAAGTCCCTCGTGAAGTCCCTCGAGTGGTCCACAGTTAAACAGTCTCTGGTCTCGGGGCCTTTCTTGGCCTTGGGTTTCAGTGGAAGGCGTAGAGCAGCAGGATGATGGTGCAGACGCCGATGACCGCGCCCAGGATCAGAGAGTCCCGCCTCTTCCGCAGGTTGATTCGCTGGATGAGGTTGTTGATGGTCGGGAAACGGTCTGAGTTATACGAGTTAAGCAGTGAATCACACAAACATGGACGATACGAGTGTCTTTTTTCAGCCTTTTTCAAATCTCTACTTCACATTCAAATGGGCACAGAGTGGTGTACAGTGATTAAAGGATACTGGCAAGAGTGTTGACCTTGCTCTGTATGGACTTCAGCACACCCCGCTGGGACGTTACGTTCTCCTTGGTCGCCATAGCAATACTGAAAAGACAATGTGCAACTATCAGCAACAAAACAAACATAACATACAGTTGGTCATGATTCGATATATTTATCCTACAGTATTGGCCTTTTTAAATCACTCTTGAAGTAGTTATTCAAAGTGAAATCCTTCATAATAAGTCATCAGCTGTAGACGGACTAAATTAGTGTTAGTGTAATGTGCCTCGGTTGACATGGACTTCATTCTTTTTCAAAAGTGCAAACAGAAGTTAAACTAATACGAATGTGCGAGTACATAACGATCAATATTATGACAACGTCTGATTCTAAGTGAATGTGGGCGAGCGGCTCCTATAGATGCGGATCATGTTCTCCTCCGTCAGGAACCATCGGCTGCAGCACCATCCAAGTGTTTCTCGCCACGTTACAGGTCAGATCGGTGGAGAGGCAAGCCCACTCGCGGTGAGAATTTGTGTTTTTCCCAAGATAATTTTGAGCAACAAAAGGCCTGCGTATAGATAGATACTCCGTACTGTAAACGGCTTTTGGGGGGCTGTGAGACAGCTTTACCTTATTGTGTCGTCCATCAATCGCTCCGAACTAGAGGAGAAAAATAAGATGAATGAGTTGAGAGGACACACACACACACACACACACACACACACACACACACACACACACACACACACACACACACACACACACACACACACACACACACACACACACACACACACACACACACACACACACACACACACACACACACACACACACACACACACACACACACACACACACACACACACACACACACACACACACACACACACACACACACACACACACACACACACACACACACACACACACACACACACACACACACACACACACACACACACACACACACACACACACACACACACACACACACACACACACACACACACACACACACACACACACACACACACCTTTTCCAAATCGGTGTAAGTGATATTAAACCTTTTTATTGCATCATTGTTTACTTCATATCCGGGGAACATTTGGGTGATGTTTATAATCCTTCCGTACAGTACTGATAAGAAAAGAAATGCCTGTTCAGCATTTTAAAAGTAAGTATTAGAAATAATTCAAACTGTGCATATTTCAAAATGAGAAATCAATATTTCAACTAATATCAGGCAAATCAAATCGGATTACGCTGCATGAATTTAGAGCAGAGCTGATCTTATTCAGGTTACACTTGTGGTTGGGTATTGACCAAATATGTCCCCAGGGAGCAGAGAAGCAACATCCATCTTCATGTGTGCCATTTGTTTCGCTAATGACATTAAATGGCCCTTTAAAAAGGTTTCTTAAACTGCTACAAATGGAAGAGAATTCAAACTAATTTAAAGCTTAATGTAGAATCTGGTGACTTGACTAAAACAAATTGCAGAGTTGTGAACAACAACAACAAAGAGTGAATCGAGTGCTGAAATAGGTTTGCAAACAGGGGATGAAAGCTAGTAGACAAAGTGGTAAATGGACTCATGGCTAAACGTGATTTTAAACGTGAAAATATGCACATGACATTGCAGCGTTGCTTTAAACACACAAACGGGCATTTAATACATCCTTGTAAACACGTATTAGTGAGATTCATCCATCTTTGGTCAATCAAACATGTCCATTTGTTCCATCGCCACATATTCTACAGAGTACACGGGCACAAAGACAAATGGGTAACGAGTCTGCAGAGTAATCAAAATGGTAGTGAAGGTATAATTTACAAGACGGCAAATGTAATATGTCCAACTGCAACATTCATTACACATTCGACACTCTTTGCCGGAGAAAATTGCTTTGGCAACATTGGCGTCCGTCACAAACTGCAAAGCCAAGAGAAAAAGTGGTCCCAAATCCAAGCCTGGCACTTGTTCACATCCCACTGCTGCACTGACGGTTACATCTTTGTACTGCAGTTTTAATCGCCATCAAACAGTCATCACTGTCATATGTGCAATTGCTGTTGGAATTCATGTGCAATTCATGTGCAATCTATGTGCTGTCGTGACACATATTCATGTGCAATTACTGTCGTGATCACATGCAATGGTATTTATGTATTTATTTATTTATTTGTCTATGGGAGTTTTTATTTATTTATAGGAGATCTTCTACTGAAAGTGTTTTTCAGACTTCCTGTAAGTGATCTGTTCTTCTGTATCTATCTCTGTATCTACCTGCGTTGCACCAATGAAATTTCCCCATGTGGGACAATAAAGGAATATCTTATCTTATCTTATCTTATATGCTGACATTTAAAGGGGATAAATCTACTTTTAATAATCTATTTTCATGGGTTTCTACAGTCTTCCCTCACCTTAAGCTTGTATTGTATTTAAATTGATTCATGCATGTTTGAGTAATCCTGATTTACCTGCATTTGAGACGCGAGTACTTCTAAAAATTCTGTTTCACCTACCCCTCATCTCTGCCCAATGGCCTGTACTCAATTGGAATTGTATGACTCAAACATTCGGACTCTGAATCATGCATGTCAGGTTTGAAAATGTCACAAATCTGCTGCTTGCGACAGTGAAGATTTACTGTGAGGGGCAGGGCATCTTTTGAACAGGAAGTCAATGAAACCGTTTCTATTAAAGCCCTTGAAATCAATATGGTCATTTACAGTTAACAAAATGTATATCTACAGGATAAAACAATGAAACTTAGCACTTCACAGATGTGGAAAGGTCAAAATGAGCACAAACTTTCACTGCTTTTACCTCAGAATTATATAATTACATATAGTATATACTTCACTTCATGCCAATGCAGTAGGTTTTTTTTTGTTAGGTAGCAATGTTTTAACCATGAATCATCAAAATGTTACGTTTTAAACTTTAAATTAAGATTAAAAATGGCAGGTTTATTCATTCACACAGGTGATTTGAACCAGCTGTTTTGTATAGAATGTGATCCATGAGACAATTATAAAAGAATGGTACCAGAAGGACAAATACATAATAATACAAATAAGTAAATGGATAATGTTGAGTCGCAACGGTTGTCAGTTTTAAAAATATAAAAGGTGATCATATGATTTGTTTATTTGGTCAGGACAGTACGTGTTAATGTCCATACATAAAATACATGCTGTAAAACACGCTAGATTCTTGCCATGGGCTAATTTCCATCCGTTCTCTCGCAGATGCTCAGATATCATTAAAATCATCAAAAATATGTTTCCAAAGAAAGTGTCATTATTGTAACTGGTGACAAAATGCCAAAGTATCGAAGGTGTCTGAAGTAGAAGAGATATTCTGCGTATGGCCGTCGTCTCAGCCTTGACTTCTGAGCTGAAGCCGTTTCTTTGCCAGAACAAGGCAAGCAACCCCCAAAATTGGCAGCTATAAAACATTTTGAACTGCTGAGAGAGGCTTTAGCCGCCAAACTGCATCTTGATAAAAACGCTTGATACCAAAGCTGTAAGATCCTATCAGGAAAACCTAACAAAGAATGAGACGAGATACTTACTTTCTGAGGTGCTCGTGTTCTTTGAGAAACAACTCTGTCCTTCTGTTGTTGACGCCCGAGCCACTTTTGTATGTTCTGAAAAATACACCAAGGCATGTCTTTAAAACTAAAATGCACGGTCGGAGGGAAAGTTTTAACCTTTTGCAGTTTTAAGTAGCAAATTTTACGCTGGTGTGTTTACAGATCAGAATTTAATTTCCACCAAAGACTGTGAACCAAAGCTAGAAACTCTATGTGGACTCATAAATACTGATTAACCATGTATAATCCATTTGTTTCCAATTGTTCCAATGTTCAAACACACTTGTATTTATCAGTGGATTGTGGAAATTATTCATTCTGCTTTTAAAACCATGTGATTAATCAAATTTAATAGTTTAATCCCATCTTCCATGTTTTTGCGCAGGACTTTTGTGGCTTAAACCAAAGTAAATCAAATGGTAATTCAATAAAGCATTTAAGGTTTACATTTTTCTATAAATAAAAAGGGATTTGGTCAGATAGAAGCTGAATGTTGTAAACTCTTAATTCAGGCAAGCAAACGGGAACATACATTTCAAGATCTACTGCCCTCTAGCTGCAAAGGGACTACTGCTAAATGTATTTATTATTTGCATATATTTTGCTGTTCAGTGCTTTATATACTTAGTATTCCATTTGTGGCTCTGCAAAGGGGAGCAATTCCTCTAAACAACATGTCAAACACAGAACATTAACTTACTCGATATCTTTCCGTACAGACCCAAGCAGATCTTCCCTTTCTCTGATGGCCAGGAAGTTGCTTTTGGTTTTATGAAACTCGTGTGTGTAATCCTGGGAAAAAAAAAGAGAACAGCATTAAAAAACAAATAAAAAAAAAACTGGTGATTTAACAGTGTGGCTGGACAAACCTGCAGGATGTCTCTGTGTCTCTGCAGAGTGTGCATGAGGGCGGCGTTAAGAGACGACGAACCAGGCGTGTTTGTGTATTCTGCCATTTTATCATTCACTGCCGTAAGCTGCAAAACAAAAGCAAACACGAGTCATCGCGAGTTGTGTAGGTTTGAAGGCGTCGCGTGCCAATGTCCGCGAGCAGACGACGTACTTTTGCCAGCAGCTGCTCGAGCTCCACTGACATCGTGTCGAACATCCGGTCCTGGGTGGAGTTGTTGAGCAGAGGAGTCGTGTCGGAGCTGTGTAGAGAACAGTCGATGAATGACACGGAGCCCGAGCAAACGCAGAGAGCGCGAGCCAACGCAGGGAAAACTGTGCACGTGTTTGTGTCTATTAAAATGAAAATAATCAATTGGCCCGTCACAATAAAGTTCAATAGAGAACAGGTGGAACAATATTTTCAGTGCCTGCCCACAAGTCGGACGGCTCACCAGTCGGACGGTTCAGGCTCACTAGCCCGAAGGTTAGGGGTTCGGACTCGTGAACCCGCCGGACTCGTGAAACCATATTTTCTGGGGGCAATATTTATCACGAGTACATTTAGTGGGATTATCCTGCTTTACTGTACGTGACACAAAGTACTGTATTGTTTATTGTGATAGTTTTCTGTAGCAATACATCGCACTTCTCACTCACATTCGTAACATCCATCAGAAAATAAACTCTGGACTAGAAAACACGGCAGTAAGAATTCTAAAACATGCATCTGAACGCTTCTGAGTAGCGGTGTTTGTGCAGTGTAAACCCCACGTGTTTGATCCACGTCCATCTCTGGAGCTGCTGTAGCTGGTGCACAGTTTACTGAAGGAAACCAACTTCAGGTCGAGTTCGTTTTCCACTTGTCTGGCCTGTTTTCGGAGATCTGTACGAGACAAACACGAAGCATGATGAGACATTTTGACCACCACAAAGCCAATCAACTGTCAAATGCCTTGTGTTTAACGCGTTTTATTCACATGAGCAACTAGACAAGATCGACAAACCAAACAACCCAGTCAATTGTGCGATTATATTGATTATGACTTTATGACGTAAAGGGGGAAACTGCTAAACTTGAACAGTGTCATATGTTAACCTGCTGTACCGCGCTGCCATCGGACGCACAACGGCACGAGCGTAACAATATGACACTTGACAGATCGGACACATCATTGTTCAGGTCACACAGATTAAACTCAGCTCGTGTCAGGACATGAGAGTTTTACGCATACATTTTGTGCGGACTTACCTTCCCAGTAGCCGCTGCTCCCCGTCGCCGCCATCTTTGTTTTTCTGCGACGTCACCAACTTCCTGGGTGTGTCACGTGATAATGAGCTAAAACCACGGAAGTAGAATGTACGTCAGTGGTAAAAACATGAAACAGCGACATCTAGCCAAACTGCGTAAAAACTACAACAAGAAAACGTTTAACACGACCCAAAGCTTTATTGAGTCTCAAAATAACATACCACGGTGACCACAAAAGTCTTTGACATGATTAAATGCAACAAAGGATTTGCAACATCTGCCTCCAGTAGTTCATATAAAAATATTCACATCGTACTGTGATTCACACAAAACCATTCACACATTAAGACATGTAAAACAGATGAACACAGACTTTCAGATTCAGTTTATGTTTATGCAATATAATCCCAAAATGCCTTCACACTGACCCTCTGGCATTCAAGCACATACATTATAAATTAAATGATTGCACTCAAAGTGGGCAGTTTTTTTTTTAAATGAGCTACATTCACATTTTCCTCATTCTGCGATTTGGGAAATTCTCACAATGTCTAGAATAGCATCTGCAAAGACACCATGCAAGCAAACTTAATTTAAAAGTTATTTTCACTGGTTCAATTACCTGAGGATACTTCACCCCTTATTAAGAACAAGAGTTTGTTTTTAAATTCATACATCAGCCCCCAGGCTGAAATTTTATAAAAGCCAAGGCACAGTATGGAGTAAAAATAAAACTCTAACATTTTAAGTGGTATAGCTGCTTGCTGATTCTAGGAGGTAAATTCCCAAAACTAAAATAAATGTTGAGTAGTCTATTGTAATCCACCATTGTTATCAGTCTTGGTTAATTTGATTTGGAAACAAACTGCATTCTGACAATATCTTCATGCGTTCCAAGCCTCTCTTCAGAAGGTAAACCAGTTAAACAGGAATTCGCCAGTGGACAGGGTAGAAATGTGAGTACTCGTCACCTGTGGTGATGCTGAAACAGCATCTCTCTCCATCAGTTTAGAATCATAAATCAGTTCCTTGTTACAAGGGCATCAACTTAAATTAAAATAAGACTACAGTTTTGCTTTGACTTCAAAACCATGTCAGATTTTGTTGGCATACAGTGTTTCTTCATCACTTTCACTTTCATCTTGAAACTCATGAGATAGCAGTGATTTCTTGGAGCCCATAGACGTAAGCCGGATTTCATCTTCATAATCATTTCGATGCTGGCGCAAGCGATGGAACCCATCTTTTTGACGGTTGGATTTGGCAGCACATACACACCAGATGATACAGGCCGTTACCACTAACGCAGTCATGGACGCAGCTGCAGAAGGTGAGAGACAATGGACTCATCAGTGTCTTTTTTGACAATCTATAGTTAAGTTTGACATTACCATGATAAAATTGTTCATGAATATATAAAGTGTACTTTATAGAGTATTGAGATCATCATGAATAAAGTTTACCTGCACTGGCCACCACAAACTCTCTGGGCAGCCCAAATATGCTATTATCCATGTCAAACTCAATAACAATACAGTTTGCCGCTTCATATGAAGACACCACCACCTGAAAAACAATAAGGAAAACATGAAAAATACATGCCCAAAGTAAAGGTGGAAAATCCCTCAGTACGACAAAGCATTTATCAGTTTGAGCGTCACTGGGCCAGGGATAACAAGCCAATCAGCTGCAGGTGTGTCTGCTACATGGAGGCCTTCTGAAAAAAGGGTAAATGTCCTCATCACTGTCAACCTTCAAAAGGTAAATGCTAATTGATTTCTAATTCAATTTCAGGAACGTGACATGGGTCCCTATGGCCTAAGACATACTATCCGGTGTCCAAAAAAGTATGGAGAAACAACCAAGAGGAGAAATGATATGTTGGCATCCAAATATCGTTTTGACATTGAAAGAGACGCAGTATCTCCAAAGCCTTTGGAGGACAGGTATATAAAGAATGCAGCAGTCCTGCCGGAGCTTTGTTTGCCCAGCAATGATGTGCACGAGAAACACGGCAGCCCCAGGACCACAAAGAAGCAGCCCCTTCTGATCCATGGATTCACTGTACCAGAGTACCAGACCGCCTATCATTCTGTGGTAGACCCTCTTCTCCTTCGCTCTTGTGGGAAGAACCTTCCTTACAGCCTTAAACTCGGGCGCACTATTAAGGAACACCTTTTCGAAGAACTAGCCTACCCAACTCTTCATATTTCAGAACAGCCTGATGAAAAGTTGGAAATTACAGAAAAATTTTGTATACTTCAGCCCACACCATTCATAGACATAGACAATACAGAACTGTCTTCATTTGTTTAGAAATACACATATACGTACAGAAGTATTTTTAGTATTTCATTGTTAAGTAACCTAATGGCATTTTCATTTTGTTATCCACATGGGCCGGTCAATTACAGACTGAAAAAATATGTACATTTTGCAGCGTTACCTCCTGACGTTGTTGCTGGTAGCCTTCTGCAACAGCTTCAATGCTATGGCTGCCTGGCTCCAGAAGTGCGTGGAAGTAGCCTCCTTCTCCTGTAAAGACTCTTACCCCACCGTTAAGCACTATGATGGCACCCACGACAGGCTTTCCACTCTTATCTCGCACCACACCTCGCACCCCTTTGTGGACCTGGTTTGAATAAAGGCGTGTTGCATTTGTCTGGTTAATATTAAGTTGTTTATATTATGTTTGACCAAAAATCTTCAGGCTGACCTCCACTAGCATGCTGAGAAGAGCCTTCTTGTTCTCTGCCCAGAGTGTGGCCAGCTGGTCAGGCGGGGGAAACAGACAGCAGCCCGTGTACACTGTAATTTCAGGACAGTGGCCAAAGTCCATACTAAAGTCCTTTTAGAGAAAATAAAATGTAAGATATATTTTGAGTTCAGCCAAAACCAAGTGATTGCTGACCATTTTCTTAGCATTTGAATTAAAATTGTACAAACCTTCATACTACCCATGTGGCTCTGTTTCTCTGCTGCCCTCATGACTCCATCAGGAATAGTACTTGCTGGAAAAGAAAAAAATAATTAAAAAGTAAGTATTTTTACATTGACTTCACAGTATGTGGGGGAGTTGCATACATTGCCCATTATCAGGGCATCTAGTGTTGCCCTGGTGCATCTGGGGATGATTGCTGGCATAAACATTAGCCAGATGCTTCAGAGTGCCTTCATTTTCAACTAAAACAAAAAGTAAATAAATACAATTTGGTGACTTTTAATTCATTTATCTTATAATTAATCAATACATGTTGTAGATAATAAGTATTACCTGTCTGCACGGGCTTATCATAAGGATAAGTAGCACCAAGTGAGCCTCCATCTAGAGCCACAGACAGCGTGTAGCCCTTCTCTTGAATTAGATCCATCATAGCTCTGGTCTCAGGCTGGGCTTCTACAATGCGCTGAGAGGCATTTCCTAAACAGTTCAAATGCACATTTCACAAATAAGGATTCAAAATAACCAATATTTCTATGACCAATCTGCTTAGTATTAATTTACCAAAAAAATCAGAGTCCAGGTCTTTTCCATTGGCATTTGTCAGCCCTTGGGTAGAGGTGCATTTTTCTACAGCTTGTTCTCGTCCATCGGGATTAATTGAAGGCACAATCACAATTCGAGTGTCATTGATGAGCTACAGGGCAAGACAAATATATCAATTTTACATTAATAAGTCGAATTAGGTCTTATGAAAAGCAGAAACATACTCTTGTGATGATTGAATTCTTGCCGTAGTTGATACACAGAAGGGCAGCAAATTCAAGTAGCAGCTCGGTTCCAACAGGAGCGTTACCATGGATTCCTGCTACAAAGCGCACTTTGGGTTCAGATGGTTCTGCCTCATGAGGTCGATTGGAAATTTCGAGAGCCCAAATTGTCCGAATCTCTACACTTTGGCCGAGACTGATATAAAAAAACAACTGTATTTTAACAAGGACAATACAGATCAGTTTATATTTACAGTGTTTTGCATACCTTCGTAGAGATGTGATTTTAGGGAAGTTAAGAGAAAGAGCTCTCATAAAGGCAGACATATCTTTGTAATGTTTATATCGGAAAGTGTTTTCTGAGAAAGTGTTTTTCACCAGCCGGTCCAAACCCTGTCCTAGAGACAGCTCCTTAATCAAGCTCTGAAATTCTTTCTCAGCTGTGAGCCTATTATTGTCAGAGTGGAGGCGTTTCAATTTGAAGTTCACCACCTCGACTCGATCCTTGGAAACCATAGCAGAGATTTTCATTTCTTTATACCTGAAAATCAATGAATATTAAATAAAGATCTATACATTTTATTTGATTTCCAGGTGAAAGGTCCTTGCCCATGAGCAGATGCAGTAATGGTGTGTAATCCAGGGGCCAGGAGTCTCCAGTAGTCACCAGTTTGGGCAGTGGTGATATTGTGGTCAATGCCCTGAATGCTTATAGTGGCATTAGGGATCCCTGTGCCATCACTTATGTCGGACACGTTGCCCTTCACACCAGTGTGCACCTGACAAAATATAAAACACATAATATGCAGGTACGAGGCTTTGGAAAGCTTGTGCAATTGATGGAATGATTTTGTTTTTACTTGATTTATGAACTTTAGCAAGGCCCGTCGGTTCTGCTCCCAATATCCAGGCAAGTCCTTAGCCCAGGGGTACTTCACACAGCTAAGCTCAATGGTCACCTCAAAACAATTGGTGTTCAAGTAATTCCAGTCTTGCATTCCACCTGAAATACAAGTTGTTTAAATGCATTTTACACAAAAATCACAGTTTTGAATATAACAAATACATGGTTGGGTATAGGAAGTGAACAATGTGCTGTGCTTTTCAGCTGCAAGACTTAAACATGCACACGTGACATACGATAACAGATCCAAGCTACAAACAAACCAGAATGATAATGGGAGGGACTGCTTACCAGGGACATTGTACCAGTTGGCGCCATTAGTGATGCCATCTGCAAAATACTCATCTTTGTATTGGTCCTGACAAGGGTGACCACTGTGCATCAAAGGGTTCTCCTGTGTAAAAGAGACATGCATATTACAGCAAAAACAATGAATACCACTGTAAAAAAAAAAAGCACGTTCCCCATCAATCTTCACATGTTATTCTTCATAGTGAAATCAATGCACAAGTAGATATTACCAGTTTGAAAATTCTGCAGTTTCAAATTACCTGTGAATAGGCTTTGGACAAACGCTGAAACATGTCATCGTCTGGACACGGACTATACTGAGTAACCATGTCTTTGTTATTGTCGAAGGGATAATTAACTACCAAGGAACCTATGTGTCAGGCAGGAATAATGAATACAGTCAGAAATGAAACCATGTTCGCGTGCGAGGATTTATAAACGTGTACCTCCGTGAAGGTTTGCCGACAGAACAAAAGGATTCATCTTCAGCCAATTCATCACAGCAATTGTTTCTGGCTGTCTGAGCTCTGTGATGGCGACAAACTGGTCTGGAAAGTTGCGATTTAAGTCATACTTGTTGCTGTTATTGCGACCATAGTAACCCATTTCATCACCTGCAAAATATGAATGCACACAGTTGAAACAAAGCAATCATTGGAACAATTCTTACTTTTTTAATCAATTTTTGAATCATCTTGCATTGCGGGTTGGGTTCTTTTACCTTCTGTGGCGACCTCGTAGCCATCAGGATTCATTGAAGGCATGATGTGAATGCGGGTATTATTGACCAAATATGTGACCTCCGGATCAGTGCCATAGTTCTGACACAAGTACTCGATGAGGTTAAGCATTAACTCACGACCCACAACCTCATTGCCGTGCATGTTGGCCACATACTTAAACTCCGGCTCGCCTGAGAACCATGAAAAAAGCTCGGTGTATAAATATGCAAGTGTAAATTAAGTATAAAAGTGAAATGTACCATGTTCATGAACTTCAGGATTATCCGAGATGACCATCACATACAGCTCTCGGTCTTCTACTGAATGACCGACAGAGTAGAGATGCGTGATGGAGGGGAACTCGCTGCTGTACTTCCGTAAAAACATCTCCATGTCTGCAAAGTTGTGATGCCGAAAGTCTTGAGGCTGAACCGGCTGGTGAGTTGGCAATACGGGAGGCGTGTTCTTCGTCTCCTCCACAGGGGAATCCGATTTGTTTTCAGTCGATTTTGTGAAGCCCGTGGTGATGTGTGCGTCGCTGGTCATTGGTGGGGACGCTGTGGTCAAAGCGGCAGGTTCAACCACGGGCGCCAAGGTGAAGTTAAGTTCTGTGGCCTTGCCCTCTGACACCTGTACGCTTGGGACCGTCATTGAAATGTACCTGTTCATAGAAACATCACAGTAAGTTTCAGGTTGTTAGTCTCTCTAAAAATGTCTTTCAGTGGAGTTTATGACACAACAAGCTAGCCTTGAACACTTGCAATACTGACTTAACCATGTACAATACCGTCATATTCATGTGCAATTACTGTTGTACTCACATGCAATAATGTCACATTCATGTGCATATAACTGATGAAAATAGAGTGTTTATTTTACCATTATTAGTAGTATTATCTTTTCTTACGCTGTTTATTTTATTTTATCTTTATTTTTCCCCTCCATTCCTTATTATAAAATGAGGTTTTGTCTATATGAGTTTTTGTTTATAAAAGTTTTGTTTGTCCTTTTCCTCTGTATCTACCTGCGTTGCAACAATGAAATTTCCCCATGTGTGGACAATAAAGAAATATCTTATCTTATCTCAACACACATAAAGAGTAGCTACAAAATATACATCTATAAATAAATGAGTATTCCTGTATAAATATTCTCCTACAGGCTGATAGTTGTCAGTGCTCACCCGGGTGCCGTAGCTGTGATATTGTAAGTTCCTGGGAGCAGTAAACGGTAATAATCTCCATACATTCCAGTGGTGATACTGTGGTGAATGCCCTCCACAACAATGCTCGCAGTAGTAATTGTTGAACCGCCGACTGCTTCTTTGACAAGTCCACGAACTCCCATGTGAACCTAGGGATAGGGGGAAAATAACATGACTACGTGACAATAAAATCGTCCTGTCAATTTACGTTTGCCATTAGATTAGATTGTACCTTCTCCATGTAGGCTAAGAGAGACTCCCGGTTCATTGACCATTCATTGGGGAGTTCATCCGCCTTGGGATGCTTGCAGCAACTTAATTCCACAGTGATTTCCAGACAGTTCCCAAAGAGGTAGTTGTAATCTTGCATCCCCCCTGGGTAAATACAGCAATGAATAATTACACCATTTAATTCAACATAACTCACAATACAAACAACAAACAAACTAAGTGTACATGATCCGACCAGTAAAAGGGCCCCCTTGGCACAGCCCCCCCCAATCTTTGAGAAGCTCTGTTATATTCCAAGGTTTTAAAGAGAGACCTAGGGAAGCAGGCGGTCTGCCGGGATCTGCCAACAGGCAACTTGTGTCTCGCAGGTTAAAGGTTGTCATGGCAACCCACTTTTGTCACATGCACCCATTGGAGACGGAACCTGTTTTCAACTATGCAACCAGAGTAAATCGTGAGCATACGTGGACAAATAACAAGGTGCAAGAAGTCAGTCCGGTATGAGAGCCTAGCTCAGGGTTGGCAAATTATGTTGAAAATAATGAATAGCTCCATTCTTTGTCACGATCTTGAAATGGATATTGTATTCATGACATTCTCACAAAGCATCTGGCCTGTAAATGTCTTGGTGGAGGGTCAAGTATCATAAAATATGAATGGACCATACAATTAACAACAAATGTGCATAAATATCACTTTCAAATTGTCAGGAAGATTACACTACACTTTCTGTCACTTTGTAGAGAACATGCTCAATATATTCTAATTTGGCATATCTACAAATATTATCCAGTTTTCTATACATCTCCCTCCTGTGCGATTTGAAAAATGTTGTATTGGCTAAATCGCATGAAAATTACAATGGCATAAATATTGTGAGGGGGTTTATTCTGGATCAGATCACACAGCTCACTGGTGTGGTCAGTTTATACAGTAGCATATCCGCTTTGAAAACAGTGACGTACCATATCCTGTCTGAGAGTTAGAAACACGCCTTGAGGAAAGTCTTGACCAAACATCAAGTCATGAAGTCAGTCACTCAATTAAACACACAGTTCTGTCAAACAACAGCCACTTTGCAAGGCTAGCAAATGTTATTTCTTTATAATATATGATACCTTTATCAGGTTAAGGTTAGGATAAGCTTTAGGAGCAGGTTATTTGGTTTGGTTTAGGGCTGGTTTACAAACTGGGTCTGGCAGAACTGTGCTGAGGGGAATTCGAATGAACCGGTTCTAAATCTGAACACATCTCAGAGCACTCACACAGGAAAAGTTGGAAAAGAGCGTACGTTGTGCATGTAAATGTAGTGACTGCTCTACTTAATGAGGACACAAGACAAAGCTACTCCAGTTTCTTGCCTAAGGGTTCAATATCGTAAGCTTTAGTACTGACATAGAAAATAATATCACAAGGAGTAAGATGATAGGTGGAGTGTGAGCTCTAAGTCACAGAAAATCTTTTAGTAAAACTGATACAGTAACTGCTAATGCTAAACTTTTAAAACAGAAATGGACTTTGAAGTGTGAGATTGAAGTGTGAGATTAAAGTGCATCTGACAAGTTTTTGTGAGTTTTGACTTGGTGGAATAAAACCTGTTGGAAATATAAATGATCGTTTTACATTAATCGAGTTTGAGAAGAAAAGTTGAAAACACGTTGACACGGAACAAAAAGACAGAAAGTAAAGCTCCAAAACATGATGACATAACACTAGCTTGGTGCAATTTATACACAAAAGTTACATTTGCTGATCCCTGAAACATAAATTTAGCCAATATTTGTTTTATTTGTTGTGGCATTAGAGGAGTTTTGGGCCCAGTTTCTCACATGGTCATTTACAAACAGGAAAAACAATTTGAAACCAATCTACTTTCTGTACAAGTTTACTGCTCATTACTGACGTCTTACCTGGCACGTCATACCACTCGGCGCCATTGGTGATGCCGTCCTTGAAGATCTCCTGAAATTCGTCAGGACAGTTGGGGTGTCCAGTTTTCATGACAGGGTGGTTGGAGGAATAGACCAAGGCCAAATAGCGAAACAAGGCATCATCTGCAGATGGACTGTAGAGGCCCCTTGAATCGTGGGTGGCCGAGTCATCAAACGGGTAACTGGCCACCACTGTGCCTCCGTGCAGGTTTGCTGACAGAACAAACCTGAAGATGACAAGTGTAGTTTAGCAGAAGAATAGACGGAGTAGATTAGAGGATGGGGACTTTCTTATTACACTGGTCAAAGTTGTACATTTTGCTTATGCCTACGTAACATAATAAGGTACAGTGCTACAGTGAGTTAAACAGTACCCTCTTGTCGTTTTGCAATGCCTGACACAAAGTTTGCATTTTTACAATATACATGCATTGTTTCTCTAATAAAATAACATGTTTATTAACGTCTTGAACTAATCCTGCACACTGTAGCCCTACATGCCATGGATGACCTCCATAAAGCACTTACTTTTTCTCCTGGATCCATCTCATCATTGCCATAACTTCAGGGACTTCCTCTGTTTTCACTTTTGTCTTGTCATACTGGTCAGGAAAGCTCCTGTTCAGATCATGGTCTTTTGCATTATGTCGGCCATGGTGATCCCCCTTACAGTCTCCTTCTTTAGACTTCTCAAAGCCGTCCGGGTTCATACTGGGCATGATGTAAATGTCAGTAGTATTCACCAGCTCAGTCACACGCTGCTCCTCGCCATAGTTGCTCAGAAGGTGTTGGATTAGATAAACTAACACCTGTCTGGACACGGTCTCGTCGCCGTGCATGTTCCCCACGTATTTAAACTTGGGCAGCCCCGGAGAGTCCGTGTTCGGGTTCCTGGTTATTCGCATCACCCAGAGCTCTCTGCCCTGCACAGACTGGCCTATGCTGGACAGATTGGTAATTAAAGGATATCTCTGACATAAAGATTGTAGGAGATCAGTTAGTTCCACATAATTGTAGTATTTCCCATAAGTTTCTCCAGACGGACTTCTTCGGACCCTGGCGTCACCGCTGAATACGAGTAGAATGATCAGAAAGCACAAAGGCAGTGTCCGCGCTGGAGGGAAGGACAAGGAAAGGTGCGCCATTATGACTCTGCACTATATCCTCTGATCATGCGGAGTGTAAGGTCCACAGGACGCCAGAAGAAAGGGCTTTTCTTGATTTTCTTCGCAGGGATTTTCGCCGTCGGAACAGCCAGGCCTGTTGATGTTTCCATCTACTTCCTTTTTCCTCGGAGGGGGCGGGACTACGTGATGACGTAAAATTGACGTGAGGTCGCGAGGACTTCTTCTTCTTCGTTTTGTTTTAAAGCGAGTGGCACTCAACATTTAGGTGCGTTTCCGCCATCTACTGTTCGCGTCGTACTCATGAATTTATTACATTATCTTTGTGCTATGTCTATAATACATATACAGTCCTTATTCAGCAGCATGTGCAACCCCTTCAATACATTGAAGGGGTTCAGCATTTGTGCGTTTTCCTAACATTCTAGAATCGTCATAACCTGGAGCAGGTGAGGATTCCTTTGTGGAATTTACTGTTTAACTGTCAGATTGTTGACCTGGTTCATATTTCTGCCATTACTGGAAACAACAGTAATGTATACAATATTCAGTGTTTTTTTTAAGAGTCAGCAAAAATTAACAAATGTGCAATGTTTTTTTTTCTCAATAGCCTCAGAAAGTTTTGCCATTATTTACCTCTGAAGACGTGATTATCACTCGTGGTTGGTTTGTTGGACCCAAACAAATCATGACAAGATTCAATGTTTGCAGATCGCTATTTTGGCTATTTCTTTCAGAATTTTCAAAACAGTGAATCTCCCATACAGGCCCCACCATCTGAGATTATGATACCATCAAATTCAAATAGACATCAAATAGTCTATTTAATTTTTCCTGTTAAATGATGATGTAGACTAGCTCACAAGTGGAATGAAAAATAGTGCGCTTTTTCCCTTTGGTAGACTACGGTATGTTGGGATCCAAGCACACCTCCAGCACCTTGTTCACATTTCTTAGGTTACATTTAAGGTGCACTATGTCCCCATATGTCCTCTGTATTTGACCCTTCCCTCAGTACCACTGCGGCATCTCCTCAGTGGGTGCCATAGTGCAGCATCCAGGCAGGGATACATCTCCAGATCTTTATGCTAGTCTTGGTCAGGACTGATGCTAGAGGATTTGACCTGTTGTACATGGTTTGGGTTGAGGGGACATGCTCTATGTCATCAGAGGTTACATATAAAACACACAACCACGTGAATGCTCAATGTCACAATCACAATGTGTTGACTTGTACTGATGGTAATTGAACTTCTCCTGCTTTAGACATCTAAATAGGTGCTATAGACAAATTCAGACAGGAGTATTTTTTGTATCTTAACAAATGAGCCAATACAAATGTGAAAATACAAACCAAACAGGGATTTGCGTTAGTCAGACTATTTTAAAGCCATGGAACACCAGACAACAGTACTCTTTTAAACCAATCATTTGTTGTTTACTTTAATTTGGCACCAGAATAAACAAGTAAACAATGTTAAGCACCAGATAGCAGCAGTCTTGGAGCTTGGAATGAAGAAATAGGAAGAAGGAGAAGAGGAAGGAAACAAGTTACATGGTAAGAAGCGAGGCTTGTAGGGCTCATTGTTGAATCCGACGCAGCGACTGCACCTGGAACGTCTGTGCATGTGAGCCCCACTCTCTGTAATGTTTGTACTCGCCTCCATGATGGTCAGACTCCATGATGTACTGGTAACCACGGTAACCAGGATACTGATAGCAAACCCAGCTAAACAAGAACATTGTTGGGACAGGGGTTAGGTAACAACTACTACTGTATGCTGCATGTGGATGTTATAAGAAGACTTACACTCCACACTGAACTTGCATAGATCCAATCTCATTGTTGGCCCAGCCCATTGCCTGCAGGGAGGGGTAGTCATCACTGATCTCCCACTGGCGTCCCATGAAGTTTTCCTTCTCGAATAGCACAATCTTGGACTCTTTGTGGCTCTGAAAGTAACACAGTAACATTGTTACTTTATCATATTTTGAGCACATATAATCACTTTTTATCAGACTAACAAAGACACATTTGAATAATTAAGAATATTACATTGTATCGATTTTGATCATCTATAAAATGATTGATACGTAATCTTGATGTGAAAATGTTGTGATGACAAATGTCATCTTGTACTGAAACAGGAGGCTCTGCAGACTCACAGCAGAACAGATGGGGCGGAAGGACATCAACCTCTCAATGTGGTAGGCGTTGCTGCCACTCCATGACTCCCAGTGCGGGTACTCTCCTCTCTCCAAAACAAACTGCTGGCCACAGAAGCTAGAGTGCTCATATCCTGCCCAGCTGTTCACATAGACACACAACTATGAGCATGATGTATCTTTAGCATGGTTACAAACTAAATAGGCTAATTAGAATGACTTACGCTCCACACTCCACCTTCAAGGAGCGAATATTGTCCACACCAGACTCCATGATGTTCTGGCAGTCAGAGGTAAACTCCACACGCTTCCCCTGGAAGTTCTCCTGGTCATAGACCGTGATCTGCAGAGGACACAAATGCACACATGTAGCATGCACATGCCACACACGCACACTGAGGTGTGTACAGACAGTAATGTCATCAGAGCAGGCACATTAGGGGACCATCAATCTGATCGTTACATTTCAGACTCACTTTCCATGGTCCCATTGGTTTGGGGTTATTCAGAGCCATTCTGCTACAGTTTCACCTTCACTGCACACAGCAAAAGATTCACTTGAGTTTAGGACTCAAATAAGTAAGCACGTAATGTACAATTACGACAGGATGTCGCCATTTTGCCATAATGGAAGATGACAGGTTCTCAAGCATTGACATGTAGAGTATGTTATGGATAGCAAAAATGCAAAACCTGAAAAGTCACAATGATCTATGTAATAAAAGCACAGACTGACTGACCCTGAAGAATAGCAGTACAGTACTCTACTCAATGGGGCTCCACAAAACTTTGTCCAGGCTCCAGTCTATTCAGACCTATTTATACATGCTGCTGGTGAAAGCTGTCAACATATGGGTCAGGACCAGAGTCAGCACATTGCTGCCGCTCTCATTGTTCAACACTGAGCAACTGGGCTTTAGTCTGCTGCGGTTCAGCCCATTGGAGGGCGCGGTGCCCAGTGCCAACAAGCAAACTCTCAATGGACTGTGCCACATCATAACACATATACACTTGTGGATTTATGTTAAAAAGAACAATAGAAAGAAAGGTGGCTTTAATGGCCATACAACAATAAAAGAATGGTGTGCCTCTTTTTAAAATGTAGTTGTGATAAAAGCACTCGCAGGGTTACTGAGTCTGCTCCTCTCTGCCAGGACAGCCTTGTCTCTCTCCACAGCCCATGTTTGCATGTTTCACTGTTACTCCTGTGAACACATGCTCAGTCATGCGCACACTGGCATGAACACACACGAGGAAACAAAACGCAATTGTGATTCTCACTTTAGTGCAGGGCATGAATGAGAGGTGCACGCATAATCACAAAAAGAACATGCTGATACAATATAAACACTTGGTCATGTTAATACAAATAAAACACAACAAAACATCAGTTGAATTCCAATCACCAATTATTTAAAATGATGACAAAGATGATTATGTTTTATGTTGATACTGTGTACATTTGAGGGGGTGAGTAGCCCTTTGATCTGTCAGGTAGCTTGATTAAATGGCAGCTGTCGTAAGTATAAAAGACTGAATAAAGTAGAAATAATAGAATCAATAAAAAAGTTGAAATAAATTAAGAAAGAAAATGTCAACTGTGTTTTCAATTGTTTTCCACGTTTTGCTGATGATGGTGACTATGCCGATCCACAGTGTTGTGCAGGAGAACAAAACATGTGGCTCCGTCAGCACAAGTCCACAGATTAGCCACATGACCTTTGACCCTGCACCATGCTCCAAAACGGTCTCCACCAATGAGAAGACTCAAATGTGGCTCTATAGAATCATGGTGGATGTGAATGTATATATATATCCCCCCCCTGACCACCCCTGTAGGTCCATCGCTTTCTCCATTTGACCCTGCACCTCGTAAGTCGCCATTTATTTAAATTAATAAGAAAATATAACACTCTGGTCAAAAATGTTTTGGCTATTATATAGGAAATATATATTTTTCAGTCAGATCTACTGTTAGGATTAACAATCTGAGCAGCCAGGTGAAGTTAGGCGTACAAAAGTTTTCCAGTTTTTAATCGTGACAAACTGATTTTGCTTTAAAGGCTAAATTGTATCAATTGTATTAAGAATCAGAATACCATAGTTTAATGCATATTCAAATAAGATTAACAGGTGCCCACATCGGTGGAATTTAGTTTTATCATGTTTATTTTTTTCTTCAAAAAATAAATAAATTCTACTGTGTTTTTTTTTCTCCTGTAGATCTCACAATGTCTCATTCCGGGGCTCAAGGTAGCGCAGGCAGCCACTCTGCCAGTGGTATGCGCAATTTCAAGGTGAGTTATTGTTTCAGTTTGGTGATTCATTAAATACACACTACTTGTGCCTATCTTTGGCTCTCTTTTCTTTGACAGATTTACTTCTATGAGTTCGAGAACTTTCAGGGACGCAGACTGGAGGTGTCTGGAGAGTGCCGTAACCTGTGTGAGAAGGGACTGGAGCGAATTGGATCCATCAGGGTAGAATGTGGCCCGTAAGTCACTTACCATCAAAAGAACATGCCCCCCACTAACATTTACAAACACACAATGTATGATGTAGTAAAAACATCAAAGGTACATACATTTGATGAACATACCACAGATTTTGCTACTCATTTATACATTTTTTTCAAACGAAACCTCAGTGCTAAGCAACATTCCAAGCATTCATTCACCTTCTTTGTTATAGATTTTGTTTACAGTGTCAATATTACTGGAGAGGCGTTGTATTATGAGTTTTTAGCCTTGTTACAATGGTGGTTTCTCATCATTACTGTACTCAAAGTTGTATTTTGCCCAGTAGCTGAGGCATGAGTGCTCAGAAAATGCTTGCATTCACCCACATCTATCCATCTAAGTAAATATATATATATAGTAAATATATATATATATATATATATATATATATATATATATATATATATATATATATATATATATATATATATATATATATATTTAAATAGGACTGACATTAATACATTTTGGTTCTAAGACGTCACAGAGCCACTACTAAAATCATGTAAATTACAATCCACTGCTTGTTACGGTAAAAAGTCAGTTTTGAACAGAAAGTCAAAGGACCTGTTTCAACTACGAAGCCGTTTTAGATCAATATTGCCATACAATGAACAAAATGTAAAATGATGATCCACTTATGATATAGTTTAAGTACCTGAAAAAAGCATATTATGTCTCCTTTAAATAAATACATGTGCACGTGTCCTTTCAGGTGGGTTGGGTATGAACAGCAAAACATGAACGGTGAAATGTTCATTCTGGAGAAGGGCGAGTACCCACGCTGGGACACGTGGACCAACAGCCACAGGTGTGACCGCTTCATGTCCGTCAGGCCCATGCGCACGGTGAGTCCAACATGTTTATGAACCGTTGTGAAATGGTAGTGATATTTTAAAATAAGAGAAGACTAATTCATATGATTTTTTAGGATCCCCAAGACCACAAAATCTGCCTGTTTGAGTGTCCTAACTTTGAGGGCCGTAAGATGGAGGTGTGCGATGAAGATATTCCAAGTCTGTGGTCTTATGGATTCCAGGACAGAGTAGCCAGCATTCAAGTTACAGGTGGAACGTGAGTATATACGCAGTGATAAAAACATGAGACATTAGTATCCCGAACAACTCACGTGCTTACTGATCCTTCATGTCATCTTGTCTGAAGATTTAACATAAAACACATATGACAGGTTTTCCTATTTATTTATCATAGTTTTACATCTGTCCAGTGGCAGTTTGTGAAGAAAATTTGACATATAAATTAATGGCAGGTAGGTAGGTTGGCAGGTACAAAGTAGAAATCTAAAAATGCAATGCCTCTAGATCTGACATGAATAATCCCATCAAAATGCAGAGACACACCACTGATATGTTTTTATTGCAGACAAACAATAATGTAACAGAATGTTACAATTTGTATTTGTCAAATCATAATAATTGTGTCATTTATATGGATTTTGGCCCTTGGTTACAATATGGTTGCTAGGTTGTTGAATTACTTATGTCACATCTGCGTCTCACTTCTAGCCAGGAAGTAACATTATAAACATACCCAAATCAGGCAAAACTTTATCATGTTATCTACTTTAAGTGATATTGTGATAATGTGCATTCGAACCTGTCATATGCACTTTTACTTAAAAAAAAAGTTTTATTTGCTCTACTGATTCCTTTCTTGTTCTTATTGTGTAGACATTTTTTAACCATTAACAAATTACCTTTTTTAAATTATTTTTGCTTTACTCAGATAATAATTGCTAAGAGAATAATCATAATAACTCTTCTGTCCTACAGCTGGGTAGGCTACCAGTATCCAGGTTACCGTGGATACCAGTATGTGTTTGAGATGGGTCCATTCAAGCACTGGAATGACTGGGGAGCACACCACCCTCAGATCCAGTCCATCCGCAGGGTCAGGGACATGCAGACGCACCGCCGGGGCTGCTTTGAGATGACCGCTTAGAGGAAACATGACAGTACAGTGTACAGTGTACCCTTCTTTGGAAGTTCTTCATCTCATTTAATTTATAGTTCTGACAGTGGCAGATAAAAAATAACTGCCGGTAAAAACAAATCTCATAACAAAATTCCTTATAGCCTATTTTTATTAAATAATTAGTAGAATTTAATAATTAAACTTAATTGCTGTTTCTATTTACAGCCCCAGGTTTTATTTTATTCATTCATTTTAAAGCCTGTGTATTTGTACTGATGCCGAAGCCTGTTTACAATCTTTAATCTCAGCTCCCTCAACGAGGCAATCTTCAATACCATGGACAGCTCTATACTCTGCGCATGCGCAGCACGATGTGCTGTGTCACGTCATACAGCAGGAGGCGCTGTCTTCTTTGTGTGGCAGTGCAAGTCGTTTTGTAAATAAGTGGTCGGTGAGCATTGAGCGATCACATGACTCCCTTTTCTCAACAGTTTCAGCTCATTGATGGGACTTCTGTCTATATAATGTGCACCACTTTCTCAGGGATGCTGGCATCTAAAGCAAATATTTGAATAAAAGTTCAAAACGATTGTCTTCCTTTGTTATTTATTCTGTTCCATGTGTTTGATCGAGCAGGTTCACATGCATTTGAGCAATAGACACGTCCTCTTACAGAAAAGCATTCAGTCTACTTCACTTTGCCATCATTCGTATCGCAAGCTGCTGTGTAACCTGGAAACGTGTTGTATTGTGAACTGCACGGAGCATATTCCACTACCGCGGCCAGGATCCCATCCGTGCGCGCGTGATGACGACAGGCGCAGACGGTGAGCCACGCACTGGTGCCCGCTGTAAAGCCGTGGGATTTGGATTAAATAGCTTGTGAGATGAGCCTTGGGTGAGGGGGAGGGAGCTAAGGGCTGATTTTGATCTTTTACCGGGCCGAGAAAGGGAGGAGGTTCGGAGAATGAGTTGTTCTCGTGGTAGCGCGGAGTAGCCTGTTAGCTCTCACCGAGGTGGCCCCAAACCGAGCCGTCCAGAAGCCACCGACGCACGTCCATCAAACTCCTGCGGCGACGGGAGCGCAGAGCGACGGGAGAGACAGCGCCGTGACCAGGATCCACGCAGGTGAAACAGCCCTCCTCGCTGGACATGAAAGTGCAGCAAGGCTGTAACTCAACAGACATGGGGATCCCTGTAAGAACCGAGGAGGAGCTGCGCAGAAACGCTGTCATTACACCGGATGATGTGCTGGGCTTGCAAAAGATCACTAAGAGTAAGTGCCCTGTACCTGCTGTTAATGTCAGCGTGACACCTGCCTGTCTGTTTGAGTCAATTACCAAGCATTTTTTCCCTTGGCCTGTTGTTTTGGGCTTTCTGCGCGCCTTGGTACCATGGACAGCGACGCGGCCAAGTTACACCCTTCGCTAGTCACACTCACACTCACAAGTGCAGGGTCAGTTCTGTTACAAGTTTGGACAAATCAAGACGTGGACATACGCATAGTTTATTACAGTTCAATACCACTTTACCCTCTGACCTTTCACTTGATCTCACCTGTGGCAAGGCGGAGAATAAATAATCAAGCGTCACATGCAAACAGGCAGCATTCTATTATTAAACAGTAACCTTGAACCACCTCATTACACAGGATAGAAGTCACTCAGACTGTTTAAAGTAACAAAGATTTGCATTTAAAACGGCCGGTTCAAAAGTAGCTCAACAAGTGACTGAGGGAATGAGGGAACTTCTAGACACGTGATTACCACCATAAAGCTCGTGAAACAAACTGCATTCCATCCAAAATCTTGTGTCCACTTGTATCCAAAAGCAACAGCAGGAGAGCATCAATGTGATAATACCTAAATCAGTCCTGATGGTCCAGTAATCTTCGCTCTGTGCTGACATGTAATCTGGGATTATGTAGAGACGCCTGTAAGAGTTACCTCAGGTAATTAACAATTGTGGAAAAGTAAATGGAAAAGTCAGAATCATCTGGGAACAAAGCAGTCGTCTAAAAAGACCCTGCAGTGTGCATGAGTTTTCTTTGTTTTGGAGGTGACACCGTGGTTCAGAGCTGATAAGTAATGCTCAGGAGAAAGTATGAAATTCAGTCGTCCTCGAATAAGATTTGTATCACATGATTTATGTCTCGGCCTGGCAGAAGTGTTTATGCTTGTGGGATATAGAAGGTAGATATGATTCAATATGAGGATGCTTTGACAATGTTCATGTTTTATTTAAATACAAGTTAGCTCAAAGAAAGCTATTGAATGATATGGTTTAATGTAATGGCACTTTGGTACAATGGTACAGTTATCTGACAAATATACATAAAGGGACAATAAAGTAAGTTATTCCTTGATGAAAGAATAAAAAATTTCACAAAACATCTGAGGAACAAGCAGTCAAATATATTATCACGATTGACAAATACCGTAATTGCTTTTAAACATTCAACACAAATCACAAAGCGCAATCACAGCACTTGACAATAGTAATTAGAGTGGTTTTGTGTCTCTTAAAATCGTCCCAGCGTTCACAAGCGATTCTTTCAAACAAATAATCCGACAAAGGAGCAGTTTGTTGTAACACACCAATTATCAAGCCAATTTGCTGAGTCACTGTTTGGGTTTTAGGCCTTCAAAGATATAGGGCAAACAAACGAGGGGTTCTGTGAAATAACCCCTCATTTGTCCAAGCAAATCAGGGGTTATTTCTGTCAAAGCAAAATGTAACCCTCCGTCTAGAAATATGAAGACCGCTTTAGGTGTTGAGTCATATGCCATTTACATTTTTTTAATAATGTCAACAACATTGGGGCCAAGCAATAAATCACAATTAATAAATTATACACTATCCTATTACTACTATAGTTTTAACAACACTTAATACTATTCTGGAAATCTGACGACCAGCAGACTAGTTATCAAACAAAATACTAAAAACAGCAAGAGAAAATCCTATTGTTATTATATTTTCCTTCTTTTGCTTTAAATAATCGCTTTTTTCAGTATTTTCTATTTATTGGACAGTAAATTGACTTTCACTGTTCTGAAGGAGAGGTGCAGCCTCAGATTTGAATCTTTGGAGTTACAGGCATTTGTGCCCGAGGCGACAGAGATTAGATCACTCCAGTCTTCATAACAAAGTGGAGTCAAGTGCAGCTCTAGCTCTGCACGGAACCAGTTTTACTTTTTAAATATGTCTGAAAAGAGTACTGAAAGGTTGTACTGAAAAGTTGCAAAAGTAGTTTCTTTTTAACACCGTTTTAGTACAATTTTAAATAAGTTTTGTTCCATTTGCTGGTCAATCAGAGCAGGCAATGTAATGCTGTTTGTGTTTGTAGGTGTAGAAAGAAGCTGAGAAAGAGTTGAAATAATTATTAAGTTTAAAATGTGATGCAGTTCAATCACATGGTTAGATGTATGCTCAAATACAAGTACAGGTTTAACAATCCACTCAAAATATACAACTACACCAAAGAATCTACCAGTTATAATAGTATTTGTAGTTCGTTTCTCTCCACAAATGAGTTCCGCGTGTTGAAGATGACAAAGGCTGTAAAGTGCACGGGAAAGCAGTTTGTTTGATGTTTCTGCTGTTTCTGTGTCTTACTCTAAACCGATCTGAACCTGGACCGTTGCTAGTATCCGATGTCGATAATGGTGCACCCCTCTTGAAGTGGTTTTAGCAGTTTGTTGTGGTAATACTACAAAGGTTTAGGGTTATTCAAGACAACATGCATGTCATGTTCATTACTTTTATTTGATTCTGTCTTAGATGATACAGTCCAGTCCATATTTCTATGTCGAGGCCTGGTTTATGATCTGGTGGCGGAGGCCGTGGTAATAAACCATCTTTGCCCAGACCAATAAAGAGCAGAATCTCTGGAGTGTTTACCTCTGTCTGAACCGCAGAGCGAGCCAGTTTGCCTACAGGAGCTGTTCACTGTCAGACATGAAACAGCCTGTCAGACACAGGTGCACAGTACATCATCCGTGCTAATGTCACTCGTGGCCTCCAGCTACAAGTTTTCTGAGGTGAAGACAGGGCAGAATCGTATCAGTAGCTCGGACCATGATGCGCCGCTCATTTAGTGTCAACAGTAACATGTAAAGTCTCTCTCTTTCCCTCTAGGTTAACCTTAGTCGGATTAGGCTTCTAAAAATGGCCGCCTCCTTTCTCTCTATGAATGCCTCTTTGCAACTAAACAGCACCATTGGAACACAAGAGCATGACTCAAGTGGAAGCGCTCATTTTACCAAAGCGACTGCTTCCTAAGGATTGCATGAACTCGTTATTGGTCGACATTGGAGGATTGTATGGACGCTTTGAATATTGCACTACCGATACAAATACTATTGCATCATTTGTAATACATTTATATTCATTCCTGTAATAGCACTAGAGTTTTTTTTATTGATCAGAGCACAATGTTTATTCAATGAGATATTTTTTGACATTCTATTAATAGTAATTTGGATATGATGAAATCTCCAGCCCCAGTGTATTTGAAGTGTTTGTAAAGTCCTCTGAAATCCTCCTGTCCAGAAGTCTCTAAATTCAAATGTAGGTGTCAGTGCTTTTGTTTCAATAAATCAAACTTACACAGATCATTTATTGTCAGCCTGCAAATGAAATCTTCTTATATTATGTTTTCTAAGAAATTATAATGAAAAGCTCAGAGTTAAAGTTAAATGCTCTTGAAAGTTTGCTGTTGTCTTTACTTGTAAATAACTTTCTGCTCAAACAATAATATGTAGAATAGTGTTTTTAGCTAAGTATAGAAAAAATTTATAGCCTCAGTAGAATTTATGAATGATCCTATTTTCTACGGTCCTTTTGTGTTTCTCTGTTGTCCTCGGCATTGAACGTTCATTACATTTGCCTGGTAAATTGTAATGACTGGTTAATCGCTAGACAACATTACTTTCTTAAATATACATTTGTCTGATAAGCCAGATGCATTTTAGTGCCAAGTCCACCAACCGAATGTGTTTTTGGTCTTGTTTGTTATCATTTTACTGGTTTCAAATGCAATTCCTCAACTCATATAGCTTTATCAATGACATTTGTCTTTGTTTATTCATATAAATGTTTAGCCATGTTCGATAAGGCAACCTCAGGGAAAGAAAGAGTCAATATAAATAATCACAAGCAGGTGACCAAAGTCTGTCCATCTGTTCTCTTGCTCTCAGAAACACGTGCAGACAGCTTTACTCTAAGAATAAACAGAAGTTTGTTTTTACTCCATAACCAGAAGTTTCCACCTTGGTCCGTATTGCCGTAGGTCTGTTACGATCAGGATGAAAAGTGAGGTCTTGTGTAACATATTGTTCCAATAATAAGTGCCCTAAGCATGTGTGAGCGTTCATTTGTGAACCAGCCAGTCCATGTGATGGTGAAGCATAGTAAGCCTCTTAGATCTAATCCTGGAGCATTGGGAGGGAAGTGTCTAACATGCACACGCACAGCACTTGTGAGAGTTTATCTGATCACATTTTTAACTTCAGTCACAACTATGTCAAGAAATAGGAGGATAACAAAAAGCAAGATTTAAATGTTGAGGCTATTAAAGGGTCACTATCTCCGTGGAGACAGGGAAGTGACAACCTCAGGCCAAGTTACAGGTCAGAGAGATGTCACCGCTCACAGTAAGAATGTGTGTTTTTCATGGTATTGATTGATTGCAAAATAGGTACATTTAATGCCAAACCATGTAACATCCCAGGCACAGCAATACCAGCTCCATGGAGACTAACCGCTGGTGATACCTCTACTAGAAAAGTTACATAGTGCCGATAAACATGTAAATAAATGGAGAAATTAAAAATATATTGGCCATTGTTGGTTAAAAGATGCTAAATATAATGTAGCTTTAATGTGATTTTCTGCGGTGTCATATGCATGATTCCATGAAAATAGAAAGTTGAAACCATACATCGGAACATTCTCTACAGCGACAAACATGTTTTATGCCATACTGTGGAATATTAAAGCTAAACAAACATAATTTCCATGGAAACCAGGAGGAGGCTCCTCCAGACAGTATAAGAGTCATTTTGTGGGGAAATTAAAGCCTCAGAATAAGAACACAAGACTCCATGAGTTTTTTAGTGTAACAAAAACAAAAACGTGCTATTATAATATATTTAGTTTATTTTTTGCTAAAAAGTTGCATACTGGAGCTTTAAGGTGAGTAAATAAGCAGTTTAACGATCTGCAGTTTGGAAAATGAGGTAGGGGCTCGATGGGTTGAATCTTTTATTACCCTGTTCAATTCCAGCTAAGTGTTTATTGCAGGGTGGCTCTTTCTTTTCCATGCCAGAGGACTTCAAATGTAAATTAGCCTAAGGCTAACTCTGGTACAATGCATCAAATGACAACAATTATTTTCTAATTGTTCATGGTCCCTCTTTTAAAATAAAATAAATAATAGAATGGGCTGAAACCTCTTCTTAAAATACAGTCTCTCTCCTGTATTTTTTTTAGATTACCTTTGCTCCCCCGAAGAAAATGTCCACATGATAGACTTCACCCGGTTTAAGATCCGGGACATGGAAACTGGGACAGTCCTGTTTGAGATTACCAAACCCCCGACACCAGGTAAATATACACTTACAGACACAATATGTTCTTTATCCTGCTGTTTGCATTGTGTTTGACCTTGCAGCCTATTTATGTCCCATTGTGTAAGCAAAATACTCTATTCACCGTTTTGTTGTTTAGCAGGGGGAAGGAAGCAGTGTGACCCCAACGCAGGCCGCTTTGTGCGCTATCAGTTCACCCCAGCCTTTTTACAACTGCGGCAAGTCGGAGCAACGTAGGTTTAATTTTGATTTATTTCATTAAATACATTTATATGGATTTGTTCTCTTAGACCAGTCAAAGATGGGGGGGTGTACGAGTTTAGGTGTGAGTCAGACAGTACTGCTGCTGTCCATGTTCTCAACTCCTACTCAGTGATGGGCCGTCTCTGTCAGTCCAGACCTGTTTGTACATTCGGGTCATGTTATACTTCTCAAATACGGGTTTTCTTCAACTGTGGCCACGGGGTATCGTCTGTACACATGTTGATTTGTTATAGATTTTACATTCAATGCCATTTCTGCACACACGTTTCCTTCATTTAGCAAGCACTGTCATGGAGTCTACATTGCTTGTGACTCCATGTGACAGGTTTACAGCAGCAAGAATCAGAACACAATGTAATCCTTATGCCAGATCTGGATAATTGTGTATGTGACAAAATATACACTGTAAATTGCAGTAAAACCCCAAACCCAGCCAGAGCAGGGCATTACTTTGTATCATATTTTAATCTAAATCGCTTTACTTTGATTCATTTGCTTTTCCCAGAGTGGAGTTCACAGTAGGAGACACGCCCATCAACAACTTTCGCATGATCGAGAGGCACTATTTCCGCGATCAGCTGCTCAAGAGCTTCGACTTTGAGTTCGGTTTCTGCATGCCCAGCAGCAAGAACACATGCGAGCACATATATGAGTTTCCAGCGCTGTCGGAGGATATCAGTAAGTTTCCGATCGCATTTTACGAAACCCATTGCATTTCCACAAATACTAAATCTGATGTCCTGTGTCCTGAAGTGCGAGAGATGATCCTGCACCCGTACGAGACGCAGTCCGACAGCTTCTACTTTGTGGACAACAAGCTGGTGATGCACAACAAGGCAGACTATTCTTACAGTGGAAGTCCATAGGATAAACGGCACTGTGTATATTAACTTCACCACCGATTTCTACATTCCAGACCCATTTAAGGACAAGGGAGAGATAAAGTGAGAAAAACTATGTCTCATGAGAGTACATTTATTTTCGTTCAGCTGCCTGGCCAACCAGATCTGTCCCTCTGCCTCACTGTCTTTGCAGGAACATTGAATTCTGTCGTCATCTGTGTGAGTGTGTGGGCAGCGCACACATGTACTGTCTGTACTTATAGTTGAGCTCAGCGTGTTAAAATGGAACAGGCGCGTAACAAATAACTTTCATTTTAGAGCAGAGAAAAAGATAAATAAAAATGCAGAAAGTCATTTTTTTTTAAAGCACAAAATGCTGTTAAATCAAGTGGGATGTATTGAACATTTTAACAGATTTATCAAAACATTTCATATGCTGATGTTGTATGTTCAGTTTAACATAAACATGTCCTGTGTCAGTGTGAATCTTTATAGTATAAATAAGTCAGAAGTATTTTTCAATAAATAGACATTTTTTTAGTGTCAGACATACATACCAGCTCATTCCAGTTTTGATATGTAATATATGTACTCTGTAGTACTGGACACTGTGCACACTTTACCAATAAATGTTTTGTGTAAACAAAAGAAGGAAAAAAAGGAACGTTTTGATCTCCATCAATGCAATAAACAAGGGATTTTTCAAAATGTTGACATGGTTACCATTCATTAAGAAAATAAAGAAGCATTCACATGAAATAACACATTCATCAAGTGTTTGTGGAAAATATATTCCGTGATCATAAAATTAGAGTCCTCAAACGTGTTGTAATCTGACTACTACAGAGACACAATAGGGTGTAAAGTTATTTCTATAGAATCACTCATAATTAAATAGGACCAGTTACTATGCGTGTTATTTCTTTTTTCTCTTTACTGCCATCTTCTGGATCAATCAAGCCATTGCAGGTTGTCAGAAAATATTACAAAACTCTTGGCTTTTTTGCATCGGTTATTATATCACTTAATATATTTTATAAAAAAAAAGGATCTCACGATACAATCTTTTCATGCATTTTTATTCCCAGCTTCCATCGTCTGGCCCACATATTCTGGAGTCTTGGCCAGGCTACAGGTCAGACACTTTAGGTTAAGAATAATGAAAAGCCTGAGGTGGCTGATGGTACTGCTGCTGTAGGTTTTGGGACAGAGTAGGGTTTGCTGCATGTAATTGTAATAACAGATTGACAGAAGACCCACCTTATTTGTAAGAATGAATTTAACGGCAACTGCTTGGCTGTGTATGTGACTGATGAGGACAGATTGAATATACAGAATAACAGGGAGGAACATCCAGTATCACTATTTACTATGAACAGCTGTATCTTTAAAAATAGGCTTGAGGAAAGCAGAGGCTGAACACTATTAAGGAAAGGAAAGGCTTGGGTCACGTGGAAGGAATCAAAAGAATGAGCCAAAATGCAAAACTGCTAAAAAGTAATATTTAAAGAAACAATGAAATTCACAAAGGAATTTACAGGTAATAAGTCAAGACAATGACAATCGACAAGGTGAAACATGTGGCTTAAATACACAAGGAGACGTCAGGTGAGACACACCCATGGATCTACTAGGATAATATAATAGATCCATGATTAGGACACACCAGAGAAATCAACAGACGGGAAAAAGACCGGAAGTAAAACTAGGGGGGGAAACATACACAACAGACATGTCAAAATAAAACACCAAGGACATGGACAGGGTAAAAACCAAAAGACAGAAAACAGAGAACCAAGAAATGGCATCCATGACAGCTTGATCACATTAAGGAGACAGAGGTTGTACATCAAGCAAAGCTCTCCATTCCAGAGTAGACTCCATTCAGATAGTTCTGGTCCTGTCCCCACAGTCTCTCTGGGGCCTCGTCCGCATAAATGGCCTTGTTCAGGCTGGTCATCTCGAGAGTGGGGGAGACAGTAGGCTGTAGGTAGCAGCTCTGCTCAGTAAAATCCAACATGGACGGGCTCAAAGAGGGAACAACTCGAGCACTGTCCTCCTTTAACTCCTCCCATAAGCTACCTTCACATACAAATGACAAACACAAATGGGAATGAAATCAAGACAGTGTTTTACCAAAGTCACAAATATACAGTGATGAAAAGAATACTTATGGTTAAATCAAAGAACTATATTCTGAATACTTCCAATACTTCCCTGTGAGTTGCATTATATCATAGTGTAAGAAACATAGGATAAAAACAGCTTTATGTCTGTTTTACCATTTGTTATTTATTTATTTATCATTGAATAAAGCAAACGTCACACATGTACTCACTGCAGGAACTGTCTTTTCTATTTTTCTTACTGGTATGGTGCAGTTTGAGGCTATAATTCCATGATCAAATACCACAATGAGTACAGTTAATAAAAATTAGTATTCTGAATTCTTCTTCAGTTACTTTTCAACACTGCAAATATTTCGCTATTAACTGCATAATTAATTGTAATAAATGTCAAATAATGTGAATGTAATTCATTTCTGGCAAAATACATTTTGGTTTTAGTTTTTCTCTCTTTTTTTATACATTGTGTAAAGAGCATTGCAACGAGCAGCCGGCTCCCACCAGCGCCCAGGTAAAAAAAAAAAAGAAGCACCATAGTGCTCATAAAAATGGCCTATTCATCAAGCTTTCGTGGTCTTGCTTCATTGGAAACACTTTAGAGTAAGATTAGGTTAACTATTTATAAGCAATTTGTTTATAGCAGCGTTTATAATGCATTTGTCTCTTGAAAACATTGAAAATATTTTAATAATCTACAAAAGCAGCAATTGTCAGTAAAGTGCTTATAAACAAGTAATAGCCATGTTATAAATACTTTACTAAGGAGTTATAAATACTTTACTAAGGAGCCTTATTTAAAAGCGTTCCTGTTCCATTTAGATCCTACTCTGGATCATGCTCTGACCTTGTAGCTGCAGGTCCGTCAGGCTGGGATTGAGGGTGTCGATGTCACAGCCTGCGTCTCCATCCATGAGCAGATCGTGCATGCTCCTGCGACTGTGTCCCACATGAGGTGCTACACTGTAGGCCGGGGGCATCTTCCCTGCCCCAGGGGAGCTCAGGCAGCGGGGGGTGACCACATGCTGGCTGTAGGGAGAGTACAGGGGGTATGAGGGGTCGGGATGAGGGGTGGATTGGGAGACGTAGAGGGACTTTGGATATTGTTGTGAGGAAGAGCATGGAGGCCTGGGCTGCTCGTAACGTGAGGTAGTGGAGAACACGTGGGGTCTAGTTGACATTGTATTACATGTTGCCAATGATCTGAATTTATTTGGCTTCTCCCCAAGCAGATGGTCTAGCTCTTCTGTCACAAACAAATACTTATATTAATATAGCAAATTAATAAATCATCAAAGTTTGTGACGGTAGTTGTGTCTTGTGGCGTCACCTGGTTTGGCCATGCTCCTGCGCACGGTCCCTGGGTCCTTGCGCCGCCACTTATGAAGCTCTTCCTGCATCTTGTCCACTTTGGCCGGATTCAGGGCCCACAGACAACCTTTACGAAATGAGTTTCCATTTTTGTTTTCCACCTTCTCAAAGCACTTGTTCAGGGACAGGTTGTGCCTCACTGAGTTCTTCCAACCATCAGGAGCTGTCTGGAAAAAAAAATCCTTATTTAGATCATTATTTTAGGTTCTAGGCTACATTCTGCTTTTCTCATGCTTTTCTTGCCCCTGCAGCTGGTATTTAATATTATAGGCAGCTGTTTGGATAGCAGCCATAAGAATAGTTCATTGAAAGAAAAGAGAAAAGTGACAAACTTAAGATCAAATGTAAGTTCACCTGCAGCTGCATCAGTAAAATAAGTAATTATTTTATTTTAAATGTGCAGATGGTCCATAAACCATATTCTGTGTAGGAAAATCTCTAATTAAAGTGGTACAGTGCAACACCTTTCCTGCAGGTGATGGAATAAAAATAATAAATCAACAAATTGTTGAATAATTCTAAAACTTATGAACTATGAGTGGCATTACCTTAAAATATGGGAAGTGTTCTGTCATGAAGCTGTAGATCTCACTGACTGGTAGGCTTCCAGTTTTGCTGTTCTTCAGAGCCAAAAAGATCAGGATGCTGGAGATTGTCAGACAGATTTGTCACAAAGAGAATCTCCAGTAGTCACTACGAACAAGACTTTCTCTTACCTGTACGAGTAGATGGGTTTGGGGAACTGTGAGGGGCGTTCTGGACATGTTGATAAAAACTTTTGAAGAGAATATTTGGAGCTTTTGCACTGCTTAGCCCTTGCAAACGAAACCTAAAGATGTATATTAATTAGACAGTTAATTTAATATTAACAAACAAAAGCCCATATTACACCAGGAGTAGAAGTTGTATTATAATATTACGCTTTGTTATTACGTAGTTTGATTCCTGAATGTTTAAGTAATCCTGTATTGTCCTGCAACTCAAGGCTCTAGTGCTCAGAAAATTCCTGTTTTCACCTAACCCCCTGTCCCCGCCCGCATCCCTGTACATACTTGTGATTATCTGAAAAAGGAAGTGATGCATTTATGGTTGTAAAATATCACACACTTTTCAAATATTACAACATCTAACTGACACTTATTGTGAAATGTCACTATGAAGAGCTTATTTGTTCTGCAATCTTTAACAGGAAGTCAATGAACCTGTTCCTTGACTTCCAACTATTAACTGAGTGAGTGTTCAATGATAGACAGTTACGGGAGACGAAGCAGGAAGTTTCAGTGGTAACAGCTGGGGCCTCTGGGTAAAACCTCTGTGGGAACATTTTACATACAATAAAAAGCAAAACATAATTTACTTAACCAAAATACTCAAGAAAAAAAGAGGGATCCATCCAAAAGGAGAACGTGGAACCATTTCCATAACAGGCCAATACACAGCCTTAGCTATTCATGTTTTTGTTTGCAGAAAAATTGGGCACTGCAGACTTTCTTCAACACCGATATTCCATTTCACTTGAAAACGATGTATCTCGGATGTAAAAATGGAGAATGGATGGAGAAAAAAGGACAAAAAGACAGAGCCGATTGTCAAGAACTGGATTGGACATTTACAACATGGAAAAATGTACTTTTACTTTGAACTTTAACAGGGACACATTTTCCAGACACTGGGTCAATGCCTGACTGACCATTTTATATTGTAGTTTATATTTTGGGCTTCTCCATATCTTTGTAGATTTTGTCTCTTCCCTCACTAATATAAAAATGTAAAAAGAAAAACCCTATATCTCTTTGAACACAACAGAAGTGGCCTGGCTATAGAGTTGATGTAGTCATACCTGCATCGTGTGGTTACCGCCCCAGGAGCCACTGTGAGGACTGCACAGGTCGGGTCCACAGCAGGCAGGAGGGGAGCACAGCGGGACACCGACACAAGCACTGGTCCCGCCGCTGAAGTCAGGGAGGTACGGATGAAAGTGCTCCATCTGCCCCGACACTGTCCCGTCAACACTGGGCCTCCCGCTCACAACGCTCGGGCTTTTCTGGGAGCGAACTCCGGCACTCGGGTCCTCTGTCTGTGTCAAGCAACGTTGAAGTGAGAGTGTTTGTGGAGGCAGGCAGGAGTAAGAATGTACACGATTATGAATTCTTTTTTTTCCTGAGGGTTGGGTGATATGTCAGGAAAAACCTATACCACAAATTTCAATAGATTATGACTGTATCACAAGAGGACGCAAAAGCCGTCTGCAGCTTCTAAAACTTTGTATTTTACTGTGATTGGTGAAATCCAGCTGTCAGTCACTCTAAGCGTGACAGTGGCAGACCAATGGGAGGAGAGGGTGAAGAAAAGTACCTGCGTTTCACATTAAAGTGCTTTAAACAGGCTTTTAACAGAAAAAATATGAGTTTGTCACAGGGATGAGAGCACAAATAATTTGTATTACCATATCGCTCCCAGCCCTAATACTAGCCTGTAATACTAAAAAGCGTGTACCGGAGACTGTGCCATTTGCTGTCAATATGTCCCAAAGAGTAGCTCTTGATGTTTGAAGAGAGATTCCTGAAAGAAAAATAAATTCCCAAAAATAAAAATTATGTTCATCCTTAATCGAATACCATGTTTTTGTCTTTTTATTATTTTATTATATTACTGATTGATTGATTGATTGATTGATTGATTGATTGATTGATTGATTGATTGATTGATTGATTTGTGTCAATATACATGACCACGGATGGGAAAGAGAGGGAAATAAACTCGATATACTCTCTGAGGCCAGAATTGAACTCCCAACACCGACACCAACAGAAAAACTGCTGTCTTGATCTTCACATGACTAGAATGATTTATTATTCACTTTGACAAGAAAAAGAAAGTAGAAAGCAGAAGAATCTGGTGTCCCGTGTGAAGGTGACTGACACTTGGCCCTTGCAGTAATAGAAACGGTCTCATTAAAAGTGCCAGCAAAGCGTGTCTGTTTAGTCACAACAAGCCAAAAAGTGCTGATCCACACAGCACAGTGACAGAACCAGAGGAAGCCAGTGTGAAGAGGAGAAAACTGAGAGCAAGTCCTTTGCTTTCATATTGTGGCAACAAGTGTTCTCATCTGCTTGATTGACACTCATGGATACAGACACCAAAACATGGTTATGCAATTGCACAAACTATAGGCCTATACATTATGGAAAATATGTACTAAAGATGCTCTAGTATTGTTTCAAATAATGGCCTTGTAGAATATGTAAACTCATTTATGTATAGTTCACAGTCACTATATATATTTATATATTTTATACTTATTTTATATATTTAAAATATATTTAATATATACTGTATACACCGTTATATAAAAACTGTTTTTCATTCTTTTTTCTTTTCATTCTTTATTTGACTATCAAGTAATTTTGTATAAACTTGCCTGCTGGATAATAAATTATGTAAGTACTGGATAGTTCTGCATGTTTTCACTTGATCCATCAGTAGCTCAAGGTGTGACACCAGAAAAGTGCTCTTTGAATAAGATTGTGCCAATGACAGACTGTTATATACATTATTAGACCTGCACTGTATGCAAATTTGTTTTCTTTTTTTACACATCAACACGATACATTCAGCATCATGAGATCATTCCCAGCACCAACAATTTGCTGAATGGTTCACTCCCCACGAATACAGTAAATTATATTATAATATTTGTGTTAATTTTTGGACCTGAAGGCTTTATTAGACAGCAAAGGTGAGCCTGAAATGGGGGATGACAGAGAAGGGAGGACATCCAGAATCAGGAATCGAACTCACAACACAACTGCCGGCTGCACTATCAGCCTGGCATATGTGCGCTGATGCCCTAACCACTCGTCCACTGGGCAGCACGTCTGCTTTACAGCACAAACAATTCATATCACACTCTACTTACAAGTAAAATTCAACTTATAGTAATACAAAGTAAAAAGTATAAACAGCAAGAGTAGTTGTCAAGGGGGTCAACAACGGTCAAGTGTGAAGATAATTCATTAGAACATCTTCATCTGTACATCACCAGACTGACACTGAATAACTGTAGTCCAGTTTAATAAATGTTAATAAAGGCAGAAACAGAGACGTTTTTGATCCATACACATACCAATAATTCTGCATAATTTGTATTTAAACATGTGCACTTACCAGAGTCAAACTTTAAAATAGTTCCTTGTCTGAATTCAGGTCTGTTTCATCAAGTCTTTCTAACACTGGCTCTGCAGTGCATTGGATCCCACTGTCTAAATGTGTACACTTATGTTTGATGGGCTAGTTTCAGATTTTGGCAGCTTAAGTGTCTTCTCTCTGTGTGTGTGTGTGTGTGTGTGTGTGTGTGTGTGTGTGTGTGTGCGTGCGTGCGTGCGCGTGCGTGTGTGTGTGTGCGTGTGTGCGTGTGTGAGCACAGGTATGTGTGAGTGTAAGTTTGGCCCTCCTCCAGTTTAACCCAGCAATAAGATATAAAGAAATCTAAACTTGCCGCAACAGGTTTCATAGATCCAGTCCAGAGGCAGCTGGCAGCCTGTCACTCTCTCTCCTCCTAAACTCTCAGCAGCCTGTGAACTGGACCTCAGATAATCACATACTGACAGTGACTTGTAACTACACCTGCTTTAATGAAGTGCTTCTGACTTCAAAATTCTCTGTTGCATACGGCACATCTTTACATAACGCCCACATAGAAAAGTGTATATTTGTTGTTTGACCCTTTCTTACCCAATCAGTGAACCAGGAAGAGAGAAAAAGCTTTGTTCTTAGCCCTCAGAGTGTCCTCAGTGTGCCCTCAGTGTGTCCTCAGCGTGCCCTCAGAGTGTCCTCAATGTGCCCTCAGTGTGTCCTCAGTGTGCCCTCAGAGTGTCCTCAGTGTGCCCTCAGTGTGTCCTCAGCGTGCCCTCAGAGTGTCCTCAATGTGCCCTCAGTGTGTCCTCAGTGTGCCCTCAGAGTGTCCTCAGAGTGCCTTCAGTGTGTCCTCAGTGTGTCCTCAGTGTGCCCTCAGTGTGCCCTCAGAGTGCCTTCAGTGTGTCCTCAGAGTGCCCTCAGTGTGCCCTCAGTGTGCCCTCAGAGTGTCCTCAGAGTGCCTTCAGTGTGTCCTCAGTGTGTCCTCAGTGTGTCCTCAGAGTGCCCTCAGTGTGCCCTCAGTGTGCCCTCAGAGTGTCCTCAGAGTGCCTTCAGTGTGTCCTCAGTGTGTCCTCAGTGTGTCCTCAGTGTGCCCTCAGTGTGTCCTCAGAGTGCCCTCAGAGTGCCTTCAGTGTGTCCTCAGAGTGCCCTCAGTGTGCCCTCAGTGTGCCCTCAGTGTGTCCTCAGAGTGCCTTCAGTGTGTCCTCAGTGTGCCCTCAGTGTGCCCTCAGAGTGTCCTCAGAGTGCCTTCAGTGTGTCCTCAATGTGTCCTCAGTGTGCCCTCAGTGTGCCCTCAGAGTGCCCTCAGAGTGTCCTCAGAGTGCCCTCAGAGTGCCTTCAGTGTGTCCTCAGAGTGCCCTCAGTGTGCCCTCAGTGTGCCCTCAGTGTGTCCTCAGAGTGCCTTCAGTGTGTCCTCAGAGTGCCCTCAGTGTGCCCTCAGAGTGCCCTCAGTGTGTTCTCAGTTTGCCCTCAGTGTGTCCTCAGTGTGTCCTCAGAGTGCCCTCAGTGTGTTCTCAGTTTGCCCTCAGTGTGTCCTCAGTGTGTCCTCAGAGTGCCCTCAGTTTGCCCTCAGTGTGCCCTCAGTGTGTCCTCAGAGTGCCCTCAGAGTGCCTTCAGTGTGTCCTCAGAGTGCCCTCAGTGTGCCCTCAGTGTGTCCTCAGAGTGCCTTCAGTGTGTCCTCAGTGTGCCCTCAGTGTGCCCTCAGAGTGTCCTCAGAGTGCCTTCAGTGTGTCCTCAATGTGTCCTCAGTGTGCCCTCAGTGTGCCCTCAGAGTGCCCTCAGAGTGTCCTCAGAGTGCCCTCAGAGTGCCTTCAGTGTGTCCTCAGAGTGCCCTCAGTGTGCCCTCAGTGTGCCCTCAGTGTGTCCTCAGAGTGCCTTCAGTGTGTCCTCAGTGTGCCCTCAGAGTGCCCTCAGTGTGTTCTCAGTTTGCCCTCAGTGTGTCCTCAGTGTGTCCTCAGTGTGTCCTCAGTGTGTCCTCAGTGTGTCCTCAGTGTGTCCTCAGAGTGCCCTCAGTGTGTTCTCAGTTTGCCCTCAGTGTGTCCTCAGTGTGTCCTCAGAGTGCCCTCAGTTTGCCCTCAGTGTGTCCTCAGTGTGTCCTCAGTGTGTCCTCAGCGTGCCCTCAGTGTGCCCTCAGTGTGTCCTCAGTGTGTCCTCAGAGTGCCTTCAGTGTGTCCTCAGTGTGTCCTCAGTGTGCCCTCAGTGTGCCCTCAGAGTGCCCTCAGAGTGCCCTCAGAGTGCCTTCAGTGTGTCCTCAGAGTGCCCTCAGTGTGTCCTCAGTGTGCCCTCAGTGTGTCCTCAGAGTGCCTTCAGTGTGTCCTCAGAGTGCCCTCAGTGTGCCCTCAGAGTGCCCTCAGTGTGTTCTCAGTTTGCCCTCAGTGTGTCCTCAGTGTGTCCTCAGAGTGCCCTCAGTGTGTTCTCAGTTTGCCCTCAGTGTGTCCTCAGTGTGTCCTCAGAGTGCCCTCAGTGTGTCCTCAGCGTGCCCTCAGAGTGCCCTCAGTGTGCCCTCAGTGTGTCCTCAGTGTGCCCTCAGTGTGTCCTCAGTGTGCCCTCAGTGTGTCCTCAGCGTGCCCTCAGAGTGCCCTCAGTGTGTCCTCAGCGTGCCCTCAGAGTGCCCTCAGTGTGTCCTCAGTGTGCCCTCAGAGTGCCCTCAGTGTGTCCTCAGTGTGCCCTCAGTGTGCCCTCAGTGTGTCCTCAGTGTGCCCTCAGTGTGTCCTCAGTGTGCCCTCAGAGTGCCCTCAGTGTGCCCTCAGTGTGCCCTCAGTGTGTCCTCAGAGTGCCTTCAGTGTGTCCTCAGTGTGCCCTCAGTGTGCCCTCAGAGTGTCCTCAGAGTGCCTTCAGTGTGTCCTCAGTGTGTCCTCAGTGTGCCCTCAGTGTGCCCTCAGAGTGCCCTCAGAGTGTCCTCAGAGTGCCCTCAGAGTGCCTTCAGTGTGTCCTCAGAGTGCCCTCAGTGTGCCCTCAGTGTGCCCTCAGTGTGTCCTCAGAGTGCCTTCAGTGTGTCCTCAGAGTGCCCTCAGTGTGCCCTCAGAGTGCCCTCAGTGTGTTCTCAGTTTGCCCTCAGTGTGTCCTCAGTGTGTCCTCAGAGTGCCCTCAGTGTGTTCTCAGTTTGCCCTCAGTGTGTCCTCAGTGTGTCCTCAGAGTGCCCTCAGTGTGTTCTCAGTTTGCCCTCAGTGTGTCCTCAGTGTGTCCTCAGAGTGCCCTCAGTGTGTCCTCAGTGTGTCCTCAGCGTGCCCTCAGAGTGCCCTCAGTGTGCCCTCAGTGTGTCCTCAGTGTGCCCTCAGTGTGTCCTCAGAGTGCCTTCAGTGTGTCCTCAGTGTGTCCTCAGTGTGCCCTCAGTGTGCCCTCAGAGTGCCCTCAGAGTGTCCTCAGAGTGCCCTCAGAGTGCCTTCAGTGTGTCCTCAGAGTGCCCTCAGTGTGCCCTCAGTGTGCCCTCAGTGTGTCCTCAGAGTGCCTTCAGTGTGTCCTCAGAGTGCCCTCAGTGTGCCCTCAGAGTGCCCTCAGTGTGTTCTCAGTTTGCCCTCAGTGTGTCCTCAGTGTGTCCTCAGAGTGCCCTCAGTGTGTTCTCAGTTTGCCCTCAGTGTGTCCTCAGTGTGTCCTCAGAGTGCCCTCAGTGTGTTCTCAGTTTGCCCTCAGTGTGTCCTCAGAGTGCCCTCAGTGTGTCCTCAGTGTGTCCTCAGCGTGCCCTCAGAGTGCCCTCAGTGTGCCCTCAGTGTGTCCTCAGTGTGCCCTCAGTGTGTCCTCAGAGTGCCTTCAGTGTGTCCTCAGTGTGTCCTCAGTGTGCCCTCAGAGTGCCCTCAGAGTGTCCTCAGAGTGCCCTCAGAGTGCCTTCAGTGTGTCCTCAGAGTGCCCTCAGTGTGCCCTCAGTGTGTCCTCAGTGTGCCCTCAGAGTGCCCTCAGTGTGTCCTCAGTGTGCCCTCAGTGTGTCCTCAGTGCGAGGGTGAGGCCAGTGAGAGACAGAGGATTAGTTACACACTGAGTGATCCTTGTGTTACTGTGTAGGGCCTGTACAGAGCAGAGCTACAGCTCTGGGCTCTTTCTGCCACAGACAAGGAATTCCTAGAGCAAATAAAAGAGAGGGTCGCCGTGCACGCAATAGAGCTGTTAGTAGAACTGTTCTAATTACATTTGTCAGTCATTTACAATTTTTTACAAATGTTTTCTATGTAGAAACAAACAGGTTCTTCTGAGGAAATAGAAATAATTCACCAGGCTTGTTTGTTTTGACAGGGTGTGTCACTCACTTGTAAAGCTTACAGTAGTTATATTCCATTATGCATTGTTTACTTTTACACAAAAATTTTTCACTTTATAAATTTTGTTCATGTCATTGATGACGTTGGACTGTTGAAATAAAAAAAAATAAGTGTATTTAATAATGGCTGGTGAATTCTATTACACTTGGGGATTTATGAGGAGAGCTGAAGATTGTTAGCCCTTGAGGTCTAGATTCATAACTAAATGTTAGACATTTTGGTATGGATCAAATTCAGCAGTGATCGTTAGATACTTTGTAATAAAAGAAAAGCGCACAGCTGTCTTCTTTCAGAGCAGTTTTTCAGAAGCCACATAATTAAACAAATGCAAATGCAAGGATCGGGTCCAAATGTCATGAAGAGAAACCAGGAATTGGAGAAATGAGTGAACTTGCAGGATGACAACCATATAAATTCTGAAGTTCTTAGTAAGTGGACAAAGGGCAAAGATAAGCACAACGGGAAAGACAACAAAAAGCGGTGTGACTTACCTGTGAGGACAGCCGCCCGTCACGCTGCACTACCAACTATCAAATGATTCACTGTTTCCTTTGAAGCTGCATTTGAGATTTGCTAGAGGAATGACCCTTTGATTAAATGTTAAAAAATCAGTTGGGATTTAAATGTTTACCTTTGACCTTATTGCATTACAGCTTTAAAATCTGCTCAGTTTCCTGTGGTCACAGTAGAAGAGGGACATGACCTCATGTCCAATATTGAAGTATTTTGTAATAGGCTAACCTTCATATCCATCATTTAGTTTAGTATGTCTCTCTCATTTCCCCATTTGACTGGATTTGTATTTTGTGCTTTTGAGCATTGATCCAATTTTGTAGTCTTTAGATGTATTTACATCAGTTCTAACGGTAAATGCCTTATTGTTTTACATATTCTCCAGTGGCTGAAGACCATCACTTATGAGAGATCTAAACCAAGAGTTCAACTCAGACTCAAACAGTCCTTTTTCAAAAATGTAGTGAAGTAAAAATAAAAGTATCCACTGTAAAATGTGCACGTTAAAAGTCAAAAGTGTTACTTAAGTACAGTACTTTTACTTTTGCAGTTGTTTTCCACTATTGTCATATACTAAATACCCAAATGTTAAAACACACTGACTATGAGGGTTGTTCTTAAACTATCTTTAATTGCCTGTGATCTGTTCATTTGAAGAAAAGAGAAGAAAAAAACCATACAAAAGGTGGACTACATTCCCAACACTGGAGAAGCCAAAGTCCATTAACCATTGTAAAGAAGCAAGACATTCAAGCAGGATCACACGAGCCAGAGGTGAAGCTTGGCAGTTTAGTTGCCTTTTTTTTTACCAATCAAGAAAGGTCATATTATACAAAACTTACTTTTAACCATATTGTACATCTCCTTTTCTCTCTCTTCACAGATCAAGTTGTAATCTTAATGTATACATTTCACTCTGATAGCATTTTGTTGAGAGAAATAGCACTGAATGACTTGTTTTCTACACATACCATTTATTTTATGTGATAACTCATTGAACTACAGATGCTAAGGCATAAAAAAACACATGGCCAGCTTTATGTTCTAAAGGGGAAGGGTCACAATATGGTCCCAGGTGCATTTCAAACGCATTTTCAGACTTCTTGCTTTTAAAGAAATAAATAAAAAAGACAATATATTTTAAGAAGGTTTTCCTGTCTTGATATTGAGGATCCAGTTGTTTTTTATGGTTTTAAAGTAACATTGGCCCAGTCTGGAAATGTATCAAGGTTAAACATTGCTACACCCCAAGTATTAATGGCAATATTGATGGTTATAATTCCAATAATATTCAGCATGGACCCAGCTCTGACCTGAAAGAGATAACACACAGGGATTACTAATAGCAGGGGTAAAACGAGATCAGATATGGCACAGCACGGACTGAAAAAGTGTACAGAAATCTTGTAGCGTGTTAATAAAGCAAAATGTCTTAAACTTGAATTCCTGACGTGAGCTGTTTGGTTATCATTTTCTATCCTACTGGAATAAACAACAAAATAAAAAACAAATTGGATTTAAGGATTATTTTAAGCTGTTTATGATACCTGTGTTTACAGAATATTACCCACAGTCACTTCTTTCACAGCCTCTGTGTCGGGTGTCAGTTCTTACCATGTCTATGACTTTGAGGTTACCAAAGGAAAAGGCTATGGCGTTGGGGGGCGTGGCCACTGGCAGCATGAATGCCAGGTTGGAAGCAAAAGCACATGGGATCATGACATACATCGGATGGATCTTGATAGCTACAGCCTGGGTGATTAGATGAGGCACATAAATATGGAGGATTGTAATGCAGTGACAAAGTGACAGGAGCTGGTCTTTTACCATTGAGGCCAGAATAGGCAAGAACAGAGTTGTGGTGGCGGTGTTACTGGAGCATTCTGTGAAGAGGGCCACCAGTAAACACAGCAGGATCGAAAGGGCAAAGGGTGGAATATTCTGTAGAGGAATGAGAGTGTCTCCCAGCCAAGCAGACAGTCCAGATTTCTGCAAAAAGACAACCAACCTTTTGTAATGCAGTTATTACAATGTAAGTCAAACAATATGCACTTACATCACTCCCATGAGCCAGAGCAAACCCTCCCCCAAGAAGCAAGAGCGTGTTCCAGGGCAACTTCTGGTGGACTACCCTCCAGCTCAACAATGGGGGCGGAGCTTCAGCAGAGGCCCCTATGAAATGAGATTAGAAACTGTATGTTATTAATAATAATTAGCATTTGATAGCGATTTCAAAGGCAAACAATAATGTAGTTAATCAAATACATCACAACTTGTGTTATCAGTTCACCACCTTCTTTATCTCCTGAGCCTCCAGCCCCGCGAGGAGGGACTAAAAAGAGATTCTTCAGAATGTAGAAAGCCAAACATATCACTTTCACACTAAACTGCGTGTCTGTCAGTCACAGACACTTCTCTATATCAAAAAGCACTTCTTGTATTTTTTAAAAAGACACAGTTGCAAATCTTATCAGAACTGGACACACTCAACTTATGTTTCCAAAGCAGGAAAAACAAATATTGATGAAAGGAAAGTAATTTATCTACAGATGAGATCAGATAGTGTGAAAGCAAATGTTCAAACTTGACATTCAGTCTATTAAACCTCCTGATGAAGTACAAAAGCGCTGAATCAGCAAAGTCAAGCACAAGTTACCTGAAGCGAGTACAATGTAGCATATACCTTTACAAGGGATGTCAAGATGGAATAAATCATAAATAATTGAGATTATCGATGGCACAGTATAATTGCAAGCTGTTTTAAGAGATAATTGTCATTATAGATGCAAAACATTTTTTAATTTTACATTTGTTTTATGTGTGTGCATTGATAATGTATTTAATATTCCTAATTCAAAAAGTTTTTGTTCATAAAACTGGTCACTAATGGTGTCAATAATTACTTGTAAGTAATTGTAACTGAAACTTTTCTTCTCACAATAATTGTACCCAGGGCCTTCAGGGGGCCCTAAGCGAAAACATTTTTGGGGGCCCCTCACCACGTCATCAGAATCAGTTTTATTGCCATTGTCAGTAAACAATTCACATATGGGAACTTTCTTCAACGCTAACAAAGTTCACCAAAACGCCAGGGCATCCGTTTGCCAGTTAGTTTATTCTCAACACCTCACAAGCTCAAATATTGATAACTTAAATCCCACAATGCAACTTGGTATTCCGCTGACATCACCTCTACTCCCTGTACAAATAACACACGTCCCAGATATGTTTTTGGGCGTATTTGTGGGCGTTAAGGGTCGACAGCCACATTAGCAGTTTAAATTAATGAACAGGGGGGGGTCTGGGGGCCCTCCCCCAGAGATTTTCAGACCTTTTTTGGGTCTTCTGCTGCATTTTAATGTGGTCCAGCCGGCTAAAGTAAGAGTCAAATGTTCAGGTTGTAATGCTATAAAATGATGATGTGATGAAACTGTGCCAGGAGAAAATGACTAAAGCCAGTTATTAATACATTAGTGTACTTAATTACTCAATACAATATTGGCTATGAAAATAATTATGATCAAATTGATTCATTTTAACTGAAAATGTAAAAGTAATAGTTATCCTTACTAATTTATCTTTTACAGCTCCCAACTGTTCCTTCTTGCTAAAGTGACAAAACAAGTTATATTAAATTAAACAAATGGCATAAGCATTGCTTGATTAACAATTAACACTGATAAAACTAGACAGTGCAAAAATGTTATTCCCAGAGAATGAACAGAACGTGAAGTGAAGGTCCAAGCTTAGCTCTAGTGAAGAGACTGCGTTTCTGCAGCTTTGCCACTTTTGTATAAAAATATATAGTATTATTCTATAACAGACGTAATCATAATATGTCTGGTTATTTTTCACTATCAATTTATTATAATTTATAACAAATAGTCTAATGATGCTTTTTAAATAAATTGAAATGTTTTATTGCTCTATTAAAAGTGAATTACAATATAAATGTTTGTTCTGATCAGAACACCACACACTGGACTCCTGCACCTTTACGTTCCTCTCATTCCACTTAAGAAGTCAAAGTAAAACAGACATCACGAGTCACGATTGATCTCACACATGGTGATGTGAGAGAGAGGGACGCAAACTCAAACCGCTCATCTCTGACTGAGGCTGGACAGGGGCCCGGGACAGGGGCCCGGGACAGGGGCCCGGGACAGGGGCCCGGGACAGGGGCCCGGGACAGGGGCCCGGGACAGGGGCTCGGGACAGGGGCTCGGGACAGGGCCGCACACTGTTCACTCCAAAGTCTCACATCAGAGGTTCTGGACGAGACGGAACTTAGTGACCGGGGCACAGACGCCCCTCACCGGCCTCACCTGCAGCTAACACTCCCGGGCTGGTGTAAATGTTAATCTTATTATCTTTCATTCAGACACATTATTGTGCGCGGGGCAGAGCTCTCGTCGCCTCCAGCCTGAGCGAACTAACGTGACAGAATCGTGTTGTTTCAAACAGCAGCATTAACCGTCTCTTTGTAAGAGAAGTTCAATACCTGGAGAGTGTTGTTGAGTTTGCAGTTTCTTTACATCGTCAAGAAGTTTCTTCTTTCGTTTTTCGGCATCGGGGGGATATATTCCTCTGGACATGATGACCACGCAGGGACCACGTTGTGTTGTGTTTATGTTTTGCTCTCGTTCTGCTCGCGCACAATGAAGTTGACCAATCAGCGCAGGTCTGGTGCCTTGGTTGCCAGATTGTCATTACAAATAAATGCGGTTTGTGCGTTATGTTACCGCTGTGTGCGCTGCCGCGCCAGCAGCGCTACTACACTAGTGGCGCACGCTGCGCTTGCACTTCGCATAAGACGGGTTGCCAGATTGGGGGCCCTATTAACTCCTCGGGGCCCTACGCGGCTGCTTAGTTCGCTTATAGGCTGGGCCGGCCCTGATTGTACCATAAATAATACCTTTGTGGCATTGTGACATTAACTGTCACAAAGTAATCTAATCAAGAAAAAATATAAATAAGATAAGATAATACTGAGGTCATGTAAATAATACTGAGTAATAAGTGAGCAGTCCAAAAGTTACACCTAGTGGTTACGGATTCGGAAAATGAATTGTGGTAATAATCTTTGTAGCTGACGCTAGTTGTCAGTATTCTCAAACACTTTTATTTTCATGGGAGTTTTTATTTCATTATTATTTTATTTCTCGCCAAGTTGGCTCAGGCATCATTGTGGTTGTTTTGTTATTTATTTGTTTATTTATTTAATTTAATATTTACCGGTGTAAGTCATCATGTGACCACGGGCGTCGCCCGGAAGTATAAATAGAGACCGGGAGAGAGACAGCGGGAGAGAAGCCGTGAAACAGAACGGTAAAAGAAAAGACTGGCTAGAGAAAAGAAAAAGACAAGCGTCTGCCAGAAAACCACTTAACTACCAATGGTCACATGTTGGCGAACACGGTAAATATGCTTGTTTGTTTATCTCATACTGTTTTGTAATTCGTTATTGCTGATGCATTTTCTGTTTTTGTTTAGTTTTCACGGTGTCATGGTGTCAAAGTGTCAAAGTTTCAAATCTACAATTAAACCTGACTGGACACAAACATCAGTATGGAGCGTGATGTCCTTTTTTAGACCGAGAAAAACCACGGTAGTTACAATCTTGGAAACGTAGTAAGTAATGCAATGTTTTCTGACCGATTAAAACAGTTGCCAAAAACAGGTCTTTAAAACATACTTTATATAATTTGTTTGTATGTCGGAAATATGAATGAGACTAATGTGTCTTACCATTGGAAGAACCGCAGCAGCTTGAAGGTAAAGAGGACGGGATGCAGAAGAACAGCGAGGACATCAATATGGCCACTGTACCATCCGTGACGTACCTGATAAAAATGTATTGGAACTCAATTTCTCTAAGCACTTTTTTCCCTTTTTGTTTCTATTGTATTTCTGTTTCTGTTAAACAAAGCCTCTGTCAAGGAAAATAAAAAAAACCTTGGGAACAATAAAGTCTAAAGTCTAAGTCATGATAAAGCACTAATAGATGTGACATAGTACCAAGCTCTTGTGCAATATTTTAAATTTGAGAAGTATAAGTTGGTGTGCTGGACCTAAAGTATCACTTGTAAATGTTAAGTCATAATCGTCACATTTGGACATAACTTAAATCAAATACAACTTTTTCGGAGTAAGTCGCACCAGCCAAAAAATGCATAATAGAGAAGAAAAAAAACATAAGTTGCACTGGAGTATGAAATTGCAAGTTTGAAAATAATAACTAATATCACTGGGGCGACATAAGTAGAAGTCGCACCCCGGCCAAAACTATGAAAAAAAGTGCGACTTATAGTCCGGAAATACGGTACACAAGTTAAGTGTGCTGGACCTAAAGTATCAATTGCAAATGTTAAGTCATAATCGTCACATTTGGACACAACTTGAATCAACTAATGCTGGATTTATTCCACAGTTCACTCGACATTTAGGCTTCTGTTTTGTTCTTTTTGCAGGCATTTAAACATTGTGTGGTGCTGTAGAACAACACTCACTTTTTCTCTTGATTGAAGAGGACAGTGGCCCAGCCTGGAATGAACCCTGGGTCTCTGGTGAACCACAGCAGAACCAGCAGCATGAAGATCAGGAGCACGCAGGCCTCGGCGAAACTCATCCGGCCCAGCTTCTTGTACTCATTTCTGATCACCTGGTAGTCCTTATTCTGACTTTGATTCTTTACACAGCATCCAAATGATTCTTTCAAGCTGAAAAAATGAATAATTCAAGTTAAGGAACAAAAACAAAAGGAGAAACAGGGCAAAATGTTATCGTGAACCTACTTGAAACCCACAAATAAAGTCTGCAGCCACAGCCACGACAGCACCAGCGTCAAGATCATGTTGGGAAATGAGAAAGCGAACCAACTCGCAAAGTTAATGATGCCACCATTTTCTGGGAAGAGTCTGAGAAAACCATTGAGAAAATAGATCAAATCATCAAATATTCATTGTGTCAAATGTAATCCAACTGTGTGACAGGTGAGATCGTACTCATCCATCTGGCCTTTCAGGATCATGTTCGGGGTGGTCCCGGTCAGCGTGGCGGTGCCTCCGATGCTGGCGGAGTAACAAATGCCCAGACTCATTCCTTTGGACAGTTTGGTGTACTTTTGTTCCCTTTTCACTCTGCGATCCTCAGCTAGTGCTCTTTTGTCACAGCAATCTAAAGTGGGAGATGACTTTTTAGCATAGCCTACGTGTTTTCTAAGGTATCGAGTCAAAAGACATTTCAAGTTGTTAAAGTGGGGACAGTGTAAAATCAATGGCATGTCCTACACAGTATAACGTTACATCATGCACAGTCTCTCAAATGCATTGGTTTGTACGCACGAGTGTCATCCTCCTCAGCGTCTTGCAGGTCTTTGCTGTTTTGATGTTTTATTCCACCTGAAAATCAAATTAAGCCGATGTGATTATTTAGTTTAGGGAAGAACTAATCATGCGACAAACGTACCATTATTAAAGCCGTTTTCCTGTACATGTAGCACAGTGTCTTTGGCAGTTTTCTCATCCTCCTTTTCTCCAACGGCGGTCTCCTCAGTGTCGCTGACAGCCATCGTTTCCAGCTCTTTCTCGTCCGCTCTGGCCTCTGTGTCGGACAGCTGGTCCAGCACGGCCTTGGTGATGGGCAGCATCATGGCAGTGGCGGCCGAGTTACTGATCCACATGGACAGAAAGGCCGTAGTGCTCATGAACCCTACCAAAAGGCTGACGGACAATGGCTTGATTAGACAGGAAACGGTACATTTGCTTTTTGTTTCTAATCAGTTTTTCACACAATAGCCAGATATCGACCACGATCTTGATGTAAAGTCTGCAAATGGCGCTGTATCGTTTCTCTCGTATGTTCAATGAAATCAATGAACATTCACCCATTCCTACTGAAACTAAAAAAATAAAAATAGTAATAGTAAAATTGTAAATATTAAAGTAGAAGTAAATAGTAAAATAGTGCCATATAAGTGTTTCACCTATTTTTACTTTACCTAAATAAATTTCCCAATGGACACATTCAATTTGACTTGACTACATTTAGAGCATGTCTGCATTCGACTTAATTTGTGTCTGTACTAAATAAATAAATTGTTTTCTTTCACAATTTATCATGGCATTTTTTTTATTTAACCTACAGTCCCATGTCTGTGCATGGTCTGTTTTTGAACTCCTTATGATCAAACTCAATCGCTACAAAACAGGAACGCCTCACATGAGTTTTAATTAAGAGATTCTTTAACAATTTGGCCCTTGGCACACTCAATCACAAAAGTTCCCTAGCCAACAACAATATTCACAGCATATTTTATCCCATACATTACAGCTGCCATCATGATGAGACAGGTCTTATGTGCGTGGTTGTTTTATTTTAAACTTACAGAGAGGGTTTGACCCCTACAATAAGCAGAACCTGTAAAGCGATTCTCTTGTGCAGGTCCCACTGTTCCACAGCGATGGCGACCACGAGCCCACCAATGAACAGCATGTTGGAGTCTTTCAGGTACTGGATGCAAACCTGCGCTTGGACAAAACTGAACCAGGAATTCAACATACAAACTACAACACCCAAAAGGAACAAGGCAAAAGTCACAAAACAAGAATCTGTTTGGACATACCTCATCTGAGTCCATAATTTTCAACATGGGGAAGAGTACAACAGGCAAGAGTGCAGTAACAGCCAGAGGGATGCACTCTGTGCACCAGTAGAGAGCCATCAGAATGATTGTAAAACCACATTTTCCTTCCTGTAATTGGAATTGAAGGAAACATTAAACACAATTGCAAAAAAAAAAGTTCCAAAATAAATTTGAACAATATTTAAATGAATAAGGAAAAATGCAATTCCAAACGTATCTTTATAATTATGACGACGTATGTATGGGTATGAGGGAATATGTGTATATGAATGTTTTATATGAATATGTGTATATTTGTTGGTATGTTTATATGTGTATATGTATGTATATTTGTATATGTGTGGGTATGTATGTATATATATATATATATATATATATATGTGTATATATTTTTTCTCTTTCTTTACATAGTTTAGATTGTTCTTTTTTTTAAACATAAAACAACAAAAACTAAGACTTGGACTTTTTAGAGTTTTTGAAATTATAAGACGTCTCCTATTTTAAGTTGATCTTTTCATCATTGTATAATTACATCCACAGAACCACAAACAGAGGATTTTTGAGTGCATAGTATGTTTATAGTCGAAAAAGCTTCAGTTGTAGTCATCTGGACTCAGTTTGAAAAAATAGACGTTTCGACTCTCATCCAAGAGTCATTGTCAATAAAAGAATTCGGAACATCATGTGGAAAACACGCACAACTTTGTGGATAAAGTGAAACATCTCCAACTGGACCCAGATGACCTCATGGTTTCATATGATGTGGTGTCCCTGTTCACCTGCATCCCGACCTCTGATGCAGTAGCAGCAGTGAGGATCAGACTGGAAGACACCACCCTACACCATCCTACAGGAAAGGACCAAACTGACACCTGAACACATATGTAAACTGTTGGACATCTGTCTGAACACCACTTACTTTCAATTCCGGGGACAATTTTACAGACAGATTCATGGCTGTGCCATGGGCTCGCCCGTCTCTCCCATAGTGGCCAACCTGTACATGGAGCACTTTGAGAAGAAAGCACTGTCCTCATTCTCAGGCATAGCCCCAAAACTGTGGCTCCGCTATGTCGATGATACTTTTGTAACAATTAAAAAACAAGAGCTGGAAACTTTCTCTGATCACATCAATGCTGTGGACCCACATATCAGGTTTACAAGAGAAGACGCTAAGGAGAATCGCTTGGCCTTTCTTGATTGTTCCACGATCAGAGGAGAGGACGGGAAACTCCAAATAGAAGTATATAGGAAACCTACACACACGGACCAGTATCTGCTCTTTGGTTCCAACCACCCACTACAGCACAAGCTGGGTGTGATCAGAACCTTACAACACAGAGCTCAAGGTGTGCCCACCAGCTCAGAGGGCAAGAAGAAAGAGGAAAAAACATGTCCGAAATGCCCTCTCAGCCTGTGGTTACCCCGCTTGGGCTCTCAACAGAGTGAAGAGAACCAAGAAGCAGGACAAAAGGGAAACTGAACAGAGAAGGAAGGGTGTTTCTATCCCTTATGTGTCTGGCCTGTCGGAAAAACTGCAGAGAATTTTTAGACAACACGAAGTCCTTGTTTATTTTAAACCAGGAAACACTTTAAGACAAAAACTGGTTCACCCTAAGGACAAGTTGCCGACTCAAAAACAGAGCAATGTAGTTTATTCGATCCAATGCAGTGAAGAAAGCTGTAAAGAACGGTACATAGGTGAGACAAAACAGCCTCTACACAAGAGGCTCTATCAGCACAGAAGAAATACTAGTTCAGGACCTCAGAGTGCCGTGCATCTCCATCTTGAAGCCTCTAATCACTCGTTTGAAGACGGTGAGGTGAAGATTTTAAGCAGGGAGAAAAGATGGTTTGAAAGAGGAGTCAAGGAAGCTATTTTTGTTAAAAAAGAAAGACCTTCTTTAAACAGAAATGGAGGGCTAAGGTTTAATCTTCCTGTTATTTATAATGGGTTACTGAACCCCTGGAAAGGTAGAGGACATTCAGATGCTAATCAGGTACTCAGGGTGGTTGAGCCAGGGTCTCACAAAGACAAAGAGGATTCTAATAGCCCATTAAGATTCTAAATAGGCTCGGTAGATACAAGGGGGGAGTTTCTGTTGAAACAAACAACTCTTTCTACTTCAGGAAGGCTCCTCCCAATGGGTGGGTCTTACCACAGAACAGTATTAATATCGGAGTTCTCGATCTAAATTCTTTTATTGAAAATGATTCTTGGATGAGAGTCGAAACGTCTATTTTTTCTAACTGAGTCCAGATGACTACAACTGAAGCTTTTTCTACTATGGAACACGCCTGGACGAATGAGGGATTACACCGACATAGTATGTTTAGTGTCACCTTTGCTCTAATCTTTCTAATTATAGTCACAGATTGACTATGATCGTAATAATCCAGCCACATGTCAGCACATCTGCTGATGATAAATGTAATCTTACTTCACACAAAGAAAGTAAAAATAATAAACAGAATATAAAATAAGAATGGAAAGGCACACAACCAGACACATTTTGCACTACTAGTTGTCTAAATGTTAATGAATTAATGTTCTTACCGGCGTGGGTACGAGCAGTGGTAAAGGCAAAAGAAGAAGAGGTGTCAGGACTACTAAAATGTAATTCCTATATTTCCACAAAATATTTAAGAACGCACGGCACCCAGCCATGATCCACGCAACACCCAAGGCATGTGAAGCACCCGCACTATAGCCAACAATAAAAACAGCAATAGAAGCATAAACTAATCAACACACTTGAGTTAAACATTAACTAAGTGTGAGGGACCTGAATCTAACAGACACAGGTTGATAGTGGAGAGGCTATAACCAAGCACAAAGAACATTTACATTTTAAACAGGTTAGAGCAGGGGTGGGCAATTATTTTCCTCCGCGGGCCATACAGTCATTCATCATCATTCAAATCCAGGCAAGTAGTGGAGGGCCGGCCCGCGATCATTGGTGTAAAAAAAAAAATCCCAAAAATTAAATATCAAATAAAATATCACTTTTCTGTTAAATATAGGCTATTGAATCTATTATTTAATTAATTTCACATCATATTTATTAAAGATATGTAGGGTAACCTACTAGTACAAGTACTGTAAGGTTATGAATGTCCACCCACTTGTGGAGGAGGGGGGCATTCAGGTTTGATATTGATTAAAGAATTGCTCAAGAATTCAAACATGGCACACTGCCTAAGTGTGGGTAAGTTTGAATCGTATTTTTAAGAGAAGAATGGGGCACCAGCCGGATAATCGGCAATTTAACAACTCTAAAATCAGATATCTAGATTAATTCATTAATTAGAAATTAATTTGCTCGTTGATCTAAAGGTTTGAGAACGTAACCGTGACATTGACCCCTTTTCTGGAAATGAAGGAACACTTAACCAAATGTGGGTTATGAAGATTTAATGACCAAAGAATTAAACAGATAAATATGAATCAGGAATATGCAAATGAGTCGATAACAGATGGAAAACACTAGACATGATGGTTCTAGATCTATCTAGGTGTGTGCAAGAGTTAACTCTCAGATGAAATTCAGCCTGTGAAGTGCATTCATACGAACGGAACCAGAAGCTGTGATCCTGAGGAGACGGGCCTGCTTGGGGTCCAAGGGCCTGCGTGGGGTCCAAGGGCCTGCGTGGGGTCCAAGGGCCTGCGTGGGGTCCAAGGGCCTGCGTGGGGTCCAAGGGCCTGCTCTGGAGTTCGGCTCTGACGTTGTCTGGCCAAAGAAGGACTGGATCGGTTCTGCGATCTGCGTTCTCCTTGGCTCTGAGGCGTTCTCCTTGGCTCTGAGGCGTTCTCCTTGGCTCTGAGGCGTTCTCCTTGGCTCTGAGGCGTTCTCCTTGGCTCTGAGGAGTTCCCGAATGAAAAGGCCATCGTGCTGCTCCACCGATGTGGCTGGTCTAAAAGGCTGTGGACTTGAGAAAGTTGCAAAAGGTCCTTGCTTGATTTTGCGTGATGCAGCATCAATCACGTTTTTAAAAACGGGCACAGGTTTCTTAGTTCCGGGAGGGAACATTAGCTTCTCTTGGAAAAGTCTTTGTCCCGTAGCGTAGCATCGCTCACGCTAACTAGGCCCGAGGCCTGCTCCCAAGGCCTCATGGACCTTGCTGGTGGACCCTGGATGGAAGGTCGAGCTTCGAAAGAAACTCGGATGGAACTCGCTCTGGAGCTCGGATGGAACTGGTCTGTAACTCCCTGCTCTTTCCTTTTGTCTTTCCCCGCGGGGGTTTTGGCGCCGTGGCTTCAGCCAATCAGCATGCACGCTGGGGTCAGAGCTGATAAGGAGACGAGATCTGGCTTTAGGCCACAAGAGTTACACAAAAGGTAAAATTGTCCACAAAACAAGTTATGAAACAGTTAAAATGACATGTTAAACACGATATCACAATATGTACATGTAAAGTCATCTGGTGGACACATTTTTGCAATCTGATGATTGTCTATTAAAACCACTAAAACCGCATAGTCTTTCAGCGTTTTAGCGTTTGTCTTGGAGAGATCGTTACTCTCTGTAATCCAAAAGGAGTCATTTGATGAAAAGTTATTTTCAAAGTTCAGAGCGTCTCTGTTGTCACTATTACATCCTCTTCCTTCTGAGGGGCGTAAAACTCCACACGGGCAGTAGATAACACCTAGCCCGCATTCCTGTCACCATGACAACAGGGGTAGGACATCTGCATATCCTACAGATACAAGTGCAGACAGATGCCTGAAGGGAAAAAAAAAAAAAAATATATATATATATATATATATATATATATATATATATATATATATATATATATATTTATATTACTTGGACAAGCTTGCCGGATTGAAAGGCCCTGCGGGCCGGATGTGGCCCGCGGGCCGTAGTTTGGCCACCCCTGGGTTAGAGGGTATAAACGAAAGCCGTCTCCAAGCAAGTCTCTTCGTTGAAGTGTTGAGGATTAGTGACTGAGCAGCGAGCAAACCAGATAGATCACTATGAACGAGCCACATTCCACATGCCTGGGACGTATCATGGAAAAGTGTCTCCAGTGACATCCATCATGAGAGAGGAGTATTCATACTTACAGCCAGTTACTGTGAAACCTGTAGAATCGGAATCAGAAAAGGTTTATTGCCATTGCCAGGAACTTGTCTCAGCGTTAAGGTGCAACATAAAACGATGAACAATAAAGTAATAATCCTGAAATCCTGTTCATTCCATTTTGCCATAGTCAAGTCAACTTTATTTATCAAGCACATTTAAAAACACCCCAAAAATGAATACAAATTAAAATATTCTTCTCAACGTGTGTAAAATGCCTGTGCAAAATAAAGGTTAAAAATATTCAGAGATTGGGTTGTTCTAATGCCCAGAGGAAGACTATTCCAGAGTCTGGAACCTTCTCCTGCAAAAGCGTAGTGGTTTTTAACTGTGACCTCGGAACATCTGAGATCAACAGATTTGCTCATCTCAATGCTCTACTAGGAACGCGGACACACAAAGCTCGTTGCACTATGGAACACTGTTCACTCAGTCTTTATGGGACTGTTTTAATGAGGCGCTACAACAGCTACAAGAGGTCAAAGTGACACAGCTCTCTACCAACTGACCCGCTGCAGAAGGTGCGCTCTTGCAAACTTGCATTGTGTGTTTTATTAATCGTCAGATGTATGGCTATTCAAAATGCTTTGAAAATGTCGTCTTTTGCTTTGTTACAAATTAAATATTTTTTGTTTCATTTTTCAGTGTGTGGTGGTTCTCCTTGACCTCCTTGGTGGTGCCATTCCTGGGCTCCTGGAGTGAGGAGGCCGGGCGCAGGCCGCTCCTCATCATGCCCAGCCTGGGACTGGCTCTAGAGACATTAGCATTTAATACCAAAGGCTCAGAGAAGAGCTGGAGAAGGTGAAAGTGGTGCCCATGGTCATCAGAGCACTTGGAGCACTCGGGGCATTGACCCCCAAATTGGAGGAGTGGCTACAGCAGACAACAACAACCACCACAGCCAAAACAATCAAATTAATAGTAAAACAATGAATAATGAATAATCACAATTACAACAACACTTGGTTGTGTAGTTACAATGTTCAGAATACCAAATGACGCTTTACATAGAACGGCAGATACTGAGCAGGACTCATAGTTCCCTTTGGTACAGACTAGAGTGAGCAAGGAATATTATAAATGCTCTTTTATGAAATTCACACTCGTAGTTTATGTTCTTTGTTAAAAAAAACAAAATAAATAATTAGGCCTATAGATTTGATTTGATGTCAGTTCATTATATAGTTAAGACATCACTTTTGGCCCCTCCATTACATAAATGTTAACATTCTGATGACAGCTAAGATCTGGTCATAAGTACACATAAGTACACATAAGTAAACTCATAAACAGACAAAACAAAAAACAGGCTAAACCGCGCAGTGTAATTCACAAAACCTCCGCTAGGTGAAAGTTTACTTCATGGATCTGGTGAAATAATGATTCACTTTCCGGTCCCGGTGCAAAGCTGCAACAACATGGAACCATGACGTGTGTGGCGAGACGAGCTGTGAACAGAGTTACATTAAAGTTTAAAAAGTAATCTAGAAAGTTTGCACGTTGACCATGAATGAGCCGGACACCGTCACGATCCTCGACCACGTCCACGGTCCGGAGTTTGGGACCGAGGACCAAGAACCGACGGCGACGTTCTCCGCGCGCTCCAAGAAGCCTCCGTTCTCATGTTTTCGACCGGTCACCGTGGAACCTGTGCTCTTTTTCTCTACATTTTCTATAGCTTTACAGGGGCCGCTGTTCACGCAGTATTTATGGGAGCGTTTTAGTGAGGACGCCGGACACAACAGCTCCAGGAGGTCAGAGTGCAACAGCACGAGTGACCCGCTGCAGAAGGTGCGCTGCTTAAGCACAGACAAGTGCTTATTTAGACCATTACATGGTGTTTTTTTTTATTTTGATCTCTATTATGTCTCCGTGCGCCTCCAATATTTTATTATGCGTTCAAAAAATAAATATGAACTTGGTGAGAATAACAAACTACTTTAGCTATAACATGATAATTACATCAACTGTCCTATATTATTATGATTGTATTGTGATTATTTAGCTTTAAAGGTGTAACTGTATTTCTATTCAAATGTGTTTTTAGGATATAGAGACATTAGTCGCCCACTGGAATCTATACATCAATCTTGGAGGGTTTTTGCTGGGCCTGTTGGTGGTGCCATTCCTGGGCTCCTGGAGTGACAAGGCCGGGCGCAGGCCGCTCCTCATCGTGCCCAGCCTGGGACTGGCTCTAGAGACAGTGGTTTACCTGGTGGTTATGTACACAAGGCTGCCCGTGGGGTTCTTCTTACTGGGCAGAATGATCAGTGGCATTTCTGGTGATTTCAACTGCATCTTGGCCAGTAGCTTTACATACATTGCTGACACAAGTGACAGAAGTTCCCGGACCTTCAGAGTCGCTATCTTGGAAGCTTGTCTGGGACTCTCTGGGATGCTGGCCAGTATTATTGGAGGCAAGTGGATGAGAGCACAAGGGTAGGAAAAACGTCTTGTTGTACCAATTATTTTTAGTGTATTGAAAAGCTAAAATTCCAGCTGTGTTAGAATGTAATAAAGAATGGTTAATTATATTGCAACTAGTTATGAATACAGCCTATATATAATAACACAATTTGTCTTTCTATTTGTTTTTAAAAATGCCTTGCTGTGTGAGATAGGTTCTGAAGTGCTTTACTAATTGTGTCCAATCCTTTCTTCAGGTACATCACTCCATGCTGGCTGGTCCTGGCCACGAGACTGGCCTCAGCTCTCTACAGTTACTTGTTTGTCTGTGAGTCTGTGTCAGTGGACCCCTCTGTCAGGCTCTTCAGCACGTCCCACCACAAAGCCCTCTGGAAGTTGTACTCCACCGGGGGGAGCCAAAGCACTGGCACCGTTCACAAATACAAGCTGTGGCTGTACACATGTTGCTTCTTTGTGGTGGTGGGTGTTCACTCGGGCTGCAGAGGGATATTTGTCTTGTTTGAGTTGAGCTCTCCGCTGTGTTGGGGGTCAGAGCTCATCGGCTATGGATCAGCAGCTCTACATCTGGCCTACCTGAGCAGCCTGCTGGGGCTGAAGGTCATGACCCGATGCTTGGAGGACTCCTGGGTGGCTCTTGTAGGGCTGCTCTCTAACATGGCTGGGTTATTGGTCTTCACTGCTGCAAACACCACGCCGCTGGTGTTCACAGGTGCTGATTCTTTCTGGAAATATCTTAAAATCATACTAGTTTTTTTTTTTAACGCAACCCTACGTATTTATTTTCATCAAGGTCAATTTTAATGTGTTGTTGAAGAGCAACTGATGGCTAAACATGTTATTACATTAGAACCAATAAGGTAAAAGACAAGTTTAAGTTTGACTAATGTGTTTCAGGCTATGGTCTGTTGCTGTTTTTTATGACAACAACTCCTGTCATTAGATCAAAGCTGTCCAAGTTGGTTGCCCCGTCAGAACAAGGTTAGTTGTTGTTGTCTTTTTACTAAAAAACAATGTAAATGTTACACTATGACACTATTTATGACTTCTGGTATTTTCTCCCATACTAGGTGCACTATTTGCTTCTATAGCCTGTGTGGAAACTCTGTGTTCTCTGGTAGGAAGTAGCGTCTTCAACGCCATCTACCCAGCCACTTTGCACTTTATGAAGGGCTTTCCATTCTTATTTGGGGCCATCATACTGCTGATCCCATTTGGTGTTATCAGGTAATTTATTTGCATATTTGTCAAAGGTTGAGAAAAAGTAATTTCAGACTTGTTTACCTGACATTTTTGTTAATGTAGCTTGCTGAAGTACCTGGACCAAAGAAACGAGCAGCAGAACAAAGAGAATGAATGAGGTGAAGTGTTGTAGGACATCTGCATATTTATCCTGGAGAAATACATGTAACATGAAACACCTTTTATTTTCATTTTATACATAGAAATATATATAAAATGTAATAAGTGTTTACAATCGTTAAATGTTAACATTTTGTTTACTCCATGGCAGTCATGGGATTCTCTGTTTCACCTCCTGTTTAAACGAGTAAATGATATTGATCCGAACAATACGCCAGAACACTGCCTGCTAAACCACAAATACCAGATAGTCCCAATGTGCCCAGATGCATATCCCCAGCACACAGAGGGCAGGTCCGCGGTGGCCGATGAGGGAAGTAGAGCTGCCAGACAATATGTGCTAAATATCTCAAAGGGAAGTTTAGAGGTTAAGTGTTAATATGGAATGACTAAACCAGTTAACCTCAATATACTGTGAATTATGTTATGAAACAGATAAGTTTCATGTTTTTATCAGGGATTTGTTGTGTTCTTGAGTAAGAGTTTAAATACAATTTTAAGTGTTTGTAATAAAATACAATAACAGAGCACAATGTAATTTATTTTACAGTCAATCCAGAAATGTTTTGATGAATGAAAATTATTTTTACACAGAAATTTGACATATTGTACATTGTTGTTTGCAAATTATTTCAATAAATACACTTGGCTAACAAGGATTAATTTTCACTTGCAATGCAGGACAATATATTGACGAGATTATAGTTATACATAACTCCAGAGTAACATTCAAGGCAGAGTAATAGGAATAGTCTGTTTTATTGGGCTGACAATAGTTTGATCAGCTGCAGCTGAAAAAATATATTTGACATGTAAGATTACAGTGGACTAAATAGTTCTGCACATTATTTTAATTATGTGGTATTAAGGAATAATATGCTATTGATGCTACACTCTACATAGCAGTGTGCATGTGAAAGCAAATGAAACATTGATATTTTCCTGAGAACAGAAGGCATATGTTGCACCTGATTTCAAATCCACCAATAGCTGCTTATAAGTGCACTAAAGGATAGAGATCAGATTGCTATATTTTGGCATAATCATAAACAGTCATCCAGAAAACCCAATTTACATGCCTTTGAAGCCGAGCCACAGCCTCATTACTGCATGAATAACACAGCCTCACTTCTTCTTTAGGGATTTGCCACAATCAGGGCCATCAGTCTGATCTTGATTTCCTTTGAGGAAGCGAAGTATCTTCTCAATTGTTGCTTCTTGATATTCATGGGACCATCTGCAGGAACAAGTACATCAACTGTCTGCATTAAGTAACTGGTAGCAACTGAAATGACAATAATGACATAACCCTGACACATTAAACCGTTATGTGTGGGCTGTTTTAATCAGATTAAAAATCAATCTTCCCAAATTGGATGTGCACTTAGTTTAGCATAATAATTTAGTGTAACTTAATTGACTAGTGTGTTAAAGGCACAGTAACTCACTTAATGCCATTGTAGTTCAGGATGGATCTCATGTCCTCCGGCAAAGATGTTGGTTCTGGCCACTGAAAATTATCAGTGACTGGAACAATATTCTTCTTACAAGTCAAAGCTGTGGAAATCTCCTGCAAAAACATAAGACAACCACAATATTTGATCAATTTACGTTTAACTCGGCTTGTCTATTTTATATTTATAAATGTTCTGACCTTGTGCACCCAGTCCTTCATGGCTGTGTCACCCATGCACTTGTCCAGTGCATTTGCAGAAAGCACCAGGATAAAGTTGCGTGCACGCTGTACACTCTGGATAAGTTTATCTTCAAATTTGCCAGCCTCAAGCTTCTCCACATCTATAAATACACTATATCCTCTGACTTGCAGATGCACTTTTAGGAGGCTAGTTAAAGAACAATTAATTATTAGTAGTTAGTACTCATAGTTGTACACATTGTAGCACATTTGCAGTTCTACCTGGCGAGCTGGGAGCCGGTGGTCCTCCGGTAGCTTATGAAAACATCAGGTCCTGCAGGTTGAGCATCAGTGTGACTGGATTTGAGTGGCTTGTGGCTTGCTGCTAGAATCTTGGCTCTGTGCACTCCATTGTATATGTTGCAGTACTTCTCCAACTGCTGGTCAGTCAGACTCTGAACAGTGCTGCGGTCCACCCCAGACTGCACTAGACCATAGGTATACTGCCGGAAACGTGGGTCAACCACAGCGAGCCAGTCAGCCATGTTGTTTGGATCACAGGTGGAGTAGTTGGCATACATTTTTAGCACATGAAGATCCCTCAGAAACCTAAAAGACAGTTAGAAACAACTTTTAAGATGTGTTTGTTGAAACATTGATCTATTATCCTTGTGTTTCTTGCCTCTTGCGAGTGAGGCCTGCAGTCATGCCAAGATCATTGCTCAGATCCTGGTCTGTTATGGTCAGCAGTAGGTCTCCATCCACCTGCAGCTCCTATAGCATTTAGACATGAGAAGGTTACAGCCACATTTGTATTAAACAAACACATTGGTACAATGTTTTAAACACCTGGAAGCGTTCACAGTAGGCACTAAAGCCTATTTGCTGCAGCCATGTCTGGACTTCACATGTTTTCCAGTTGGGTACACATGAAAGTATGCGTTTTGGGACTTCCTCTCCCATCATTGTTAGTGCCCGCTTGGCAAGGGTGCAAGCTGTACCATTACTAGAATACATAACAATTCTTTTGAGGCTTTGTACTGCTCCAATTTCTTGAAATATCTGAAAAAACAAACAAACAAACAAACACAATATTGGTTGAAAAAAGTGTAAAAGTGATAGTACCGAGTAAGGAAAGGAATTGTACCCGAGTATTACGCTGTCTGGACTTAATGCTGGACTCCACACAGAGATAGAAGGCTGCAATACATTTCCCCTCCACTCTTGTACCATCCAACAATGGCAGTAAGTGCTGCAAATCAGAGGCCGTCCTTCCCTGCATGGAGTCGGCGCTGTCCTGTAAACTGCGGGCAAAATCATCTGGATCTAAAGATGCGATGAACGGCTCTACTAACTCCAAAGTGCCCGATTTGACCACTTCTTTCTCAATTTCTTTATTTGCCGCCAGCACTGTCACAGCAAGGCACGCGTGGAAGCGGATAAGTTCATCTTCTTTGGAAAAGGCCAGTGGGAAAAGCCACTCAGCTGCCTGTTTTTCGATCATCAGCCGCTGGCAGCGATGGCCCCCGTACATGGCACAGTTTGCCAGGGCAACCGCACAGTGCCGCAGCACCGTGGGGTCTGTGCCCCTGCACCAGAACAGAAGGGCATCCAGGGCCCCGTTTGAGATGAGATGGACCGACGTCTCCTCTGTGTGTTTAAACATGTGCTCCAGGATCCCGGACACACTGCGGGCCAGCTGAGCATCCTCCTGCTGCCTGGTCAAGTTGAGAATGACTCCCAGCCCAAGCCTCGCCACATAATCTCTGCAGAAAACATGTGGTAATTACATGAGAGACGCTGATATCAGTTACAATAGATCTTGTAGTGTTACCTGTTCTCTGAGATCAGAATCTGCTCCAGAAGCTTGGCCGACTCGTACGTGATGTCCACGGCCGGGGTTTGTTGCAGCTGCAGCAGTAGTTCCAGACCTCCATCCAGTCTGATCCTGACGCAGATCTCCTCGGCCACTTGGCGGCCGGTGGCGGGCAGGACCCACGCCTCCTCCACCAGCTGATAGATCTCAGCAATGGCCCTGCGCGTTTCATCTGAATCGCCCGTGTCCTTGGCCGTCTTCAGCCTCCTGATTGCGCAGCGCAGGTTGGGCAGTGTGCTGTCTAATATCGCCTGGACGTCCGCGTGGATCCCCGGGGAAACGGCGCGGGGGTCGCTCTTCTTGCCCTGCAATCGACTCACGTAATCCGGCACGTTAAGTCTGTCTGAGCTGAACATTCTGATGGATAAATGTCGGTAGACCCTCCACAGGAAAAGTGTCAGAGACAATATCATTTACCGGAAGAGACAAGTTCCTGTCGCGCGCGTGGGCCTGTTAAATCCTCCTCCGGCGCCGCGCGAGGAGAGGATGCGCTTCAATAAAGGCCTCAGATGTTTATCACAGGTGACAGTTTGAACCCCATTACCTCGATCTCCATCAGTGAAGTCAGTTGCGGCGGACACTGTCACTGTCACAAACAAAGCAAAGAGGAACCGCGGACGTGGCTTGCATAGCTACGACCCAATGAAATAAAAGGTTGTCTTTGTCTTCGAGGTCCTTCTTCTCAAGCTCTGTCACAAAACAACCTTATCATTGTTCATTTAAGGTGTCCCGTAGTGTGAAGTGTCTACCTGAAAGAGCCAGGGGTCTAACGCATCAGCTACAGCCGGGATGGACCATGGGATGGACCACGGGATGGACGGGGACCACAGACTCGCCCCCCTCACACATGCATCATCAGCAACACATGCAGCGCATGCGCACTGCACACACAGCTCGAGAACAACAAGAGCCCCCTGCTGGAGCGCGCTGGTACTTTCAGCTTTATTGTACCTCTGTCATGGGTTTGTGCAATTAATAAAATGTAGGACAACACACAAATAGCATGCATGTATATTATTTGCACAGCTACATAAGAAGAACATAAATAGAACACAGACAGAATTTTAAAGCTAGTTTGAAGTAGCCAATGCACTTCTTTGAGGGACAACATTCTTATTGATTTGTCATTTCAGGTTAGTTTGTTTAGTGTGGGGAATAGGGGCGTAGGAAATGAGATTAAAGCAAACAAGTGGTCAGGGTGAGTGACACATGTTTCCAATGATTAGGCGCACACAGTCCATGATTACTCTCATTCTGTCCTCCACACAACAGACTCAACATGAGGCTGTGGGCCCTGCGACTGCTGCTGCTGCTGCTGCCTTTGCTGGCTTTCACCTCAGCCTCTGAGGGTAAGTACAAGATAAATAGTATAAATAATGGTCTTATAATGCAAATGTAAAAGAAGCCAGCTCAATGTAAATTTAAAAAGTATAGTAATTAGAAAAACACTCAGCAGTGAAGTTTGTAATAGAAGATATTGATGCTTTTAACAATGCTGTAATTACCACTTTATACTACTAACATATTGCAACTGCTATTGTTGTACTGCTTACAACTAACATGCTCAAATGGCTACTACTAATTCCACTCTCGGCTATTACTTGTACGATGCAGCCCTAACTATGACTACGGTTACTGTAGATTTGACATAATGCGTGTCAAATGATGCGTGGTTGTTTTGAGATCAATATTCACAGAAAATAATTGCCTTTTAGAGTCGTGCATGGATCGTTGTGAAAATGGCTTTGACTCTACAAAGAAATGCCAGTGTGACTCCATGTGCAAGTACTACAAAAGCTGCTGCTCAGACTATGAATCTACTTGTGGAATGATGAGTAAGAAACAGCTTTATTATCCATTCACATTTGCGCCTGTGACTTATACGAGCAACATTTATTTTGACATCGATAAGTTGATTTGAAGGTGTTACAATTGACTTTTGCAGCACGCGGAGACACATTTGTTTTCGCAGAAGATGATGAGCAGTTTGACAGCACCACTCCAGCCCCCCGCCGTTCAGCTCACGACCGGGGCTTCACTCCCACCAGTCGCCAACAAGAAAGGTCCACAGAGCCCCCCCCGATCACGGACTTCAACCCCAGACAAGCGGCTGAAGGCACCACGGAGATGACGAAACCACAGAAAGAGGCCAAAGGTACAGAGGCTCCTGCGAATGACACGACAGCGGCGCCCACCACTGCCCAACCCACCACTGCCCAACCCACCACTGCCCAACCCACCACTGCGCCCCTGGACCCAGACGCAGAGGTGTGCAGTGAGAGGCCATTCGACTCCTTCATGCAACTCAAGAATGGCTCCGTTTATGCATTCAGAGGTGAGGTAACTTCTGGGTAATATTGGATGGATAAATAGAGGAGAAGTCAATGGAGTCAGTTATATTTCTAGAATCGATTTGTGATCATAACAGGTTTTGATTACGTAATACATATTTTTTGCAGGGAATTACTTTTTTGTCCTGGACCAGAAGTCAGTGCTTCCCGGTTATCCAAAGCTCCTAAAGGATGTGTGGGGCATCAGTGGGCCGATTGATGCTGCCTTTACAAGATTGAACTGCCAAGGAAAGACCTACATCTTCAAGGTGAGGTTAAATTGAATTGTGTTTTTAAGAACTTGTTTAACTGTTTTTTTTAACTCAGGGAAACAAGTACTGGAGGTTTGACAATGGGGTTCTGGATGAGGACTACCCTAGGGACATAAGCGTAGGATTTGACAAGATTCCTGATTATGTCGATGCAGCATTTGCACTGCCTGCCCCAGGGCACAACGGAAAAGAAAAAGTCTTCTTTTTCAAAGGTTTGTGCTTTATAATCAATCTAACCAAAGCAGAAAGAGACCAGTGTTCATTTGTTGCACGATACTATATATATTCAAACCCCTTGACTTGTCTGTGGTCATAACGTTTTTAATCTGCATGCCAATAGGAGAACAGTATTACACCTACGAATTTGTGCATCAGCCATCCCATCACGAGTGTATTGGCATGTCCGAGCGATCACCATCCACCGTGTTTCGACAATACACGGATGTCTACTATAGTAACTACGAGAACTTCTTTAGCGAGCTCTTCTCTGAGTGTAAGTTCTTTATGAACCTTCTACATTTTACGTCTAGTCAGCTCTTTGGTTAAAATCCTATGCATTTCTCTCCAGTACCCCAGCACCACGACCACCATCACTTCATCAACAAGGACTGGAAAGGTCTAAAGGCGCCGCTGGATGCCGCTATGGCGGGCAGAATCTACGTCACCACCTTGAGGTTCACCCCGGACAGAGCTGATGACCGCCAACAGTGGAACCCGTACGGTCAGCAGTGGAACCAGCAGAACGGGTGGGGCCGTCGGAGGCAAAACCGCTCGCCTTTCTGGGACACCATGGCCGAAAGGGGCATGAACACGGGCCAAGACTTTGCTCAAAGGGGCATGGAGTTGGGGGCGAGGTTAGCAGAGAGGAGGATGGAGATGGAGGAGAGGCTCGGGAGGGACGTGACCAGGGGATGGGACCAGGATTGGGACCAGGACCGGCGCTGGGACAGATATAATCCAAACAACCGAGGGAACTATGACTCCAGGAACAGCCGGGGAAGACCTGTTCCGAGGACCCAGCCAATTCAGACTGTGTACTTCTTTAAAGCAGGTTTGACAACGTTTTCTCTCGCTCCCTATGCATGTCTGAATAAAATAATAGGAATAAAGGGACAATAAAGCATTTACATATTAAAAATGCAGTGACAACACAAACAAACATAAACATAACTACAAAGATACAATTTGAACATTGTAATCCTTTCAATATTTTAACATGACAACATTTTTTTTAACATTTTCTGGCTCCAGACATCAAATTAAAGGTAACCGAGGTCATATCTTAAATGACGACAACAAACTACTCATTGTTGAAGAGATTTATTAAGAGAGGAAAGCCAGTAACTTGATTAAACCTCTGAAGATGTGTTTCACGTGGACCTATTTTAAGACTGTATTGTTGTGAATTAGAGTTATCTTTTCCTAGGCTTCTATTTATCATTGAGTAATTCAAATATGTTTGTCTTTGTGCTTCCAGATAAATACTACAGGGTGGACCTCAAGACTAAGAGAGTGGACCCAGCCATGCCTCCGTACCCCAGATCTATTGCCAAGTACTGGCTCGGCTGTTCAGACACCACTGGGGCCGAGAAGTAGCAGCGAATAAACAAAGTACTGTAATGTTACATGAAACTGTCTCTTGTATAGTATCTTGCACATGCTTCTATAATACTGGAGATCTGTCAAAAGCCAAATCCGCTGCTGTAGTAGTAAAGTTATGCGGAGGCTTGGGTTCACTACCTTGATCTGCCTATTTTGTGTTTATTTACATATATTAATAACATATTCATTTAGTATGAACCCGTCATAACATGTTTTGAATAGTAAGCTCTGGTCAATGCTCTCAATGCTCTGAGTCAAACTAAAGTTCATGGCAGTTTTTCCCATCATGTGATTGCACAGGTCAAAGTGCAATGACAACCTTTAGTAGGCCATTTGGAAATTTGTCTTTGCATGTACATGGAACAGGTTATACACGAGTGATTAGAACGTAATTTGGATGTGTGATTATGTTTTATTTAATAACCAAAAGCCGTACATTTATTCAATTTATTGTTTTACAATTCGATTTTTAAATACGATGTACTGTTCCGAGTGTTTCTAAAAGATTTTTCTCTGTTCAACAATGATAAGTGACATAATTTTCAATGAATAATTCTGAATATCCAGGGTTTTGAGGGTCTGATGCTCTGGGACAGTTATCCATTTGTTTAATTTCTGTGACGTTGGTTAACCTACTTTATTGATCAGCCGAGGCAACTTGTGATTTTGGTCTTTACAGAAATAAACTGAATTGAAAGTTAAAACCATAAAATGGTCTTGAGAAAGTTCTTTTTTTTAAATACACCGTTTTTGCAGAACATGCACATGTCGGTGTATTCCCTCACAGATCAAGGGCCAATGTGTGATTATTATTAGAAAAAGTTGACGTTGACTGTCTACATCCATCTATTCAGTTATAATTATATAACATGACACGTTTCCGAGTGAGAAATGTTTTTATTAATGCAATTTTATTCATCATATTTAAAAATGTTGTGGGTACACATTGGATTCATGTCTCAAAGCAATGAAATAAGAATGCAACCACATAACAAATACATTTAAAAATAATACAACATAAATAAATAGTGTGTAAAAATATGAAATATAAAATATGTTGTAGTATAAATTGTACAAAATATAATAAATTACAGGCATATTGGATGATTGCTTACACAATCATATATGTTTCACTAGAACATTTTCATAGCAGGGTTCTTCACTGTCTCCCACGGCCCTGTCATTCACTATCACCTGACTCTGTGCATCACCTGCCGGTCCCACAGTCAGGTAGTTACTTTCCTCAGCTCTCTCCCCCTCCTCCTCCTCTCTTGGGCCGACTGGAGCCACTTCCGGGACACTGTTTAATATGAACGACAGGGGTCTCTTTGCGCCCTCTGCTGATGTAGTCTGATCTCCTGCTGCTGTTTCTAAAGGGTTGTTTTGAGCACGTTTTCTTCTGATCGGCTTAGCGATGCTAGAGTTTGCTACAGGGTTCTCCCCTTGCTCCCATAGGTTGACCCGAGCACCCAGCTTCCTTCGAGGGGGTTTAGTGATGCCCTCGGCTACTTTCAACTTGCCTTTGTCTGAATCTTGGTCCTTCTGTCGCTGCAGACTTCCAAGCCGTCTTAACATAGACTGGACCGGACCCTCTGAACTGGGTTCAGCCTTTGACACAGGCCGCCCTGCTTTACCCACTGTCACGTAAACTGTGGTCACTTTACTGGAGATGGTCACCTGACTGTCAGACGCAGAGGCATGACACCTTTTATGAGCATTTGTGTGGAATTTTCCTGCTCTATTGTCCTGCACAGCGCCACCTGATGGACTGGTTTGGTTTTTGTCTCGTTCTTCACTGTTCCCACCCAATTCTACCTCTTGATCATAAACCTTTTCCTCTAAGCCACTGTCCTCAACTTTGTTCTCTTCCCCAGTTTTTGCAACTTGCCCTTGTAAGGCAGAGACCATCAAAACGCCCCAGTTGGTTTTGGGTTTAGTGCGTGGATGTCCGGAGGGCGTGGCAACCTCCTGACCAGAGCTACGTCCCTCTTTGGGGCAGAAGCGCGTGCCCTCAGCAAAGGAGACGGACGGGCGCTTGGCCTTGGCGAGGCTGGACGTCCGCGGGATGTTAAAAGGTGAATTGATGTCCTCGCTGCTGAAGCCGGAGGGGTCCAAGAACATGTTGCATTTGGAGCTCATCTCCTGAAACTCACCTCCTGCCACTGCTGGGATGTCTGGGAAACAAAGCAAGAGTGCAGCTACTTTTCAGATTCATCACACGGAGCCTTACACATAGTACGTGGTATGTAGATATTTTACAAGAACATTGGATAACCATATAGTTCAAGACATAAAATATTTGTGGGTTAGTATTTAGTAGTTTAAAAAACATTATACACATTAAGTCAAATCTGATTTTCTGAGCTTTTTTCAGGACAGTACAGTGTGAAATTGGGATGAGAGAAAGGAGGAAATTCAGCCAACTGTCGTAATTCGAACACACTACGCTGCGGCCGGCTTATCATGGAGCCTGGCATATGTGCTAATGCTTTAACCACTCGACCACCGGGCAGCACAAGCTTGAATTTATTCTGTTTTGTTCTAATTGATTCAAGCGTGTTTAGGTAATTCTGTGTTGTCCTATATTTGGGTGCTAGAAAATCTCTCAAGTACAATGAATCTTCTTTTAAGGATCCAGAAAGTTATAGTTTTATACAAAAATAAAACAAACGGAGTAGTCCTCCCGTAGAGTTGTCCATTACCTTCTCTTGGGGGGACACAGTACAGCGCCTCTGCCTCCTCCTCGTCGCTCTCAAAGGACGAGCCCTCTGTCACCCAGCCACAGGAAGGGGGCTCGATGAAGCTGTGGTTAAACGTGAGCTCTGGATCGTGATGAGACACTGTGCAAAAATGTATTAGATGTGTGCTATTATTTAAATTACAGTATAAATAGAATTAATTCATATATACCGTCATTGTGGCATACATATTATTTCAGGCTTTTTCGTTTTGACGATTAAAACAGAACTTTTCCACGTTCCAAGTTGAGTTTCACATTTTCAAGACTTTAATGATATAATGTTCACGTTATATTGAGTAAACATTTTGCTCATATCCAATGTTAAATATACACACACCCGATATGCCATGACAGCCCTGGGGTCTCAATTATAAAATACAAGGTGAAATTCCAACTAAAAGTGTATAAAAGACTAAACAGAATCTGCCCCAAATTCACTACATTTTCATCAAACAGATTGCGCTCCTGATCCTGTTCAACGTGATTTCAATTTCTTTATATTCACATTAAAACAATAAACCTAACTTTTTATAACGTGAATTATGTAGTTAAAATGGAAAATAAAATAATTTAAATGTGAAGCTTCTCTCATTGTAACGGGGCTATTCAATTATAATTTCCATGAGGCCACAATTTTATTATTTATATCCAATATCCACAAACAACTCACTTTTACTATTCAATAGAAAGTTATTGTTTCACTGAATTAAATACAAAATAAAACATAAAACTGAATAACAGAGCTATCACCGATTGAATAACCCAGCAATTATCATGTGTAAATCTTCTCACTTTAACTTGTAAATAATGTTTATGACACACTGACATCTCTTATGACTACCAGTACTGTTATAATCAAGTAAATTTTGTTTTTGCAAAGCACTTATTTTGTTATTATCTCTTAGAAATTCACCTTTACATTTTACCTTGTTCATACTGACATAATAGACTATATATAAACACAGTCTGTAAATAGGGCTACATAAATAATTATTCTTTGGTAATATGATACAATCGGTTTGAAAAACGATTTGCACAAATGTTTCTAGGGTACTTTTTGTTCTACATATTCCCAAAATGTGAGAAGAACTTACCTGTGACCCGAGGGAGACCAGTGGACCAATCAGAGACACAAGGCAAAGCAGCACCAATGTTGGCTATTACACTGTAGACATGATACTTCATACGCACTGACAGCCCACCCTCAGCCACAAGAGCCCTGCAACAAGTAGAGGTTTGGGTGACGCTGTATGTCTCAGATGTGCTCATAATAAGACTAGATAGACTTGAGACCTGTCTTTGCTGTCGACAGGAGCTTCCCCACAACACACACAGCAAAGGACCATAAGAAGAAGCAATAAGAAGAGAGGGACCAGCACCGCTGCAATCACAGCACCTCGAGAACCTGACACACATGCAAACAAAAGGATGGTCCATCAGGATGTATACATTATTTAAACAATACTAATGGAGATAGAAAAGAGTACTTTTGGGGCAAGCACCAGTGATGGGGTCGCAGCCAACTCCCTCCCCACAGTCACAGAGAGAGGAGCAGTTCAGCCCAAAATACAAAGTAGGACAGCTGATGTTACAACTGAAACATGCACAATACTCGGTTAACTATATATATATAGGAAAATGTGATTCATGTATGATGCATCACACAACTCACCTCTCTCCATGAAAGCCTGGGTCACAAATGCATTTTCCAGTGACTTGATGACAGCTCCCATTAAGACAAGGATTACACTGAAAGGCACAAGCCTCACCATATGTCCCACTGCGACATGGCTTCTCACACCTTGAAGAATTATGTAAATGTTTTTTTTTATTTTACAGTACTTAATAGTGTTAGGTTTCTGTCATAACATGTTAGGTCTGTTTACATGTTATGACAGGTTATTGCATGGTATTTAATAAGGGAGATAAAATGAATTAAGAGTAATGTAAAATTAAATATTACCCTATTGTCTTCTAAAATGCATTTAATAAATATATACCTAAGACATATTGAGCGACATGTTATTTCTTGCATTAAAAAGTATTATATTCCATGTACCTGGGCCCAGTCCAGCCATTGTCACACTTCCAACAGTAGCCCGTCTGTGGGTCACAGGGCTGGTTCTTCCTGCAGCGTGGACATGTCATCTTACAGCCATCACCAAAGAAACCTGATGGACATGGGCTGTCACATTGTGTGCCGTTCCACCCCGGAGCACAGGCGGCACAGGCCCCATCGGCAGGAGCGCAGTGTTGGTTGTCTTTACAGTAGCCACAACTGGGAACATACAAGATTGGCTTAGTAATAGGTTTAATCACTCAGTTAATTATGTGTTCTCACACCTCATTCTACAGCCGCTGCCAAAGGTGCCCGCTTCACACTGCAGGTTGCAGTAGTCTCCTTTGTACCCGGGATGGCACAGACAGTGGCCACTGGAGGGGTCGCATCTGCTGTGAGTGATGTCACAGTTACAGCGGCGGTCACAGCTGGGCCCCCACCAGCCCTCCTTACACTCACACACACCAGTGCGCTGACTGCAGGGCGACATGTAGCAACTACACGTCAGAGCACACTTCAGGCCCCAGAAGCCCCTGTGGCACTGGCAGCGCCCAGTGGATTGCTCACAGCTGGGGCGCACAGAGCCCCCGCTCACACATTGGCACGGTTTGGCACATGTGGGAGACCACCAGCCTTCATCACAGCTGCAGTTCCCGTGGGTCGTGTCACAGTGACCATGTCGGGCACATTTGCAGCTATACTGGCACAGAGGCCCCCAGCGGTTTATGTTACAGGTACATTCTCCGGTGACAGCGTGGCACCGGCCATTTGGATAACAAGGACACACCTGTCGACAGTCTGATGCCCAGAACTCTCCAGGACAACCTGCATGACATGACATACAGGTTGAAATAAGGTTAGTAATAATAACTGGAAACACTTGGCATAATAGTGAGATAAACAGGATGTTGATACTGACGTGTTTTACAGTGAGCTCCATAGAAGCCCGGTGGACAGCGGCAGACTCCAGGATACACACAGAGCTCATCCTTCAGGCAGGCCTGCTCCCCCTCGCACACAGCTGCATGTGCAGGACAGCAGTTAGTGTCAAACTATAACGCCTCTACTGACGCTGTACAATATAGTTCACATTACGTTTGGTGCACTCGTCTCTTTCTTGTTGCCACCCGCTGCAACAGATCAAATTGGAGGGGTCCCTACACATATAGAACAATATAAATATAAATCTCAATGACATTAAGTATAGACCATGTATTTGCTTTAACATCTTGACATATAAATAAAATACCTTTAAAGTTACAGAACTATTCATTTCAAAATGATTATTCATACCTTGGGTTGTGACAGACGTTTCTCCCATCAGGAACCAGGCTGGCCCGTAAGGACAGCAGACAGCACAGGGCAGGCGCTAGACTCTGAAAGAACAGCTTCATCTTAACACATTTCTGTATAATTCGAACTTTGGGTAGCAGTGTCTTTCTGTTCACCCTCCACCCATCCTGACTTTCCTGCCCTTCTCTCTCCAGTCTTGCAGCTCCAGTGCAGTCCAAGGGGTCGAGGTTCCTCATTTCCTGGGGAAGTCAGGGCCCACTTCCTGCCATTCAGTCAGATACACAGCTTTTTAAAGATGGCCAAACATTATTGGTCTTTGCTCATTTAGGTGCAAAAATAAAAAGCTTACCTCTGACCCAAGTGGGTGAAAAGCCTAAATAAGTAAAATTGAAAGATGAAAGATTCTCTTCATGTTTTGATTAAATATTTATTTTGTGCATTACAGAGCTAGGCATGGAGTCTTAACATTTTCAACAATACCAATGATTTAAAACAAATAATTGTGGAAATATTTGTTCAACATTTACATTTAGTAAATTTGGTGAAGTAAAAAGATCACATAAAACATTGACTACCATGAAAATGGCTATCATTAAAAATCTAACCCAAGGTGATATGGAAGATTTGGGAAACACTTTGCTTTTGGCACCACAAAGGCAATTATCATCAACAACCTCAGCTCTGTGCAAATTCAACACATCAAATATTATAAGATTTGTTAATACAAATATAGACAATACTCTTATCATAGTTGTAAAAACGCAACAATTAAAACCTACTGGTATTAGAGTTAATATTTGCATCAGTTTGGAGCTGCAGCAATGCCCTCTAGTGGAAGATGTTTGTTGATTATTGAAATCACTCAAATGTTTATTTAGTTATATATATATATATATATATTGAAAAGTGTTGTATATGCTTGTGTAAATTAATCAAATATACAAATATATCTGAGCAGTGTGAAAATCTTAAGATACAAAAATATACGGACTATAATAGTGATAGTTCAGTTTGAATCATTAGTTAGCTGATGTGTTGTCATCTTGCAAGTTACGCAAAATAAGTGTCAATGTTTTGTTTCTACTTTTTGCGCCTGTTTTTCCTTTGCTTATCGACAGAAGAAAAATAAACTAAATAACTTTATATTTCTCCGCTCGTTCTTTGGTATTTTAGCAATGTCTTGAGGTAATTCATGACTAGTTAGTCTGGTTTTAAATGCCAATGACATACTGAAACAACTACACATGTCCCTTTGATATCTAAAATGCAGTGCCTTTAATACTGACTTGGACCCAATCAAAATAAATGTGGCTAAATCCTTTTCCATCAAAATCATATAATTTCACTGTATCATTTCACTGTATTATTTCACTGTATCATTTCACTGTAGTTCAACACTGTTTTACTTTCAGGAGCTCTCGCCAGTGGCTCCTTGTTCAGGACGACGGCTCTTCTTCCGTCTCGCCGTCGGCTTCTGCGTCTCCAATGATTTCCCAAGTGGAGGCGGAGCTGCTCATGTGGGTGGGGCTCTGCGTGCTGCCCGATCTCGTCAGATAGCCAAAGCTGCAGCACGACAAATAGCGAAAAGACTGGTCAGAGCTTCAGATTGAGAGCGGGATTATTGATAAAAATAGCTCTGTGTGAAAGGCCCTGGAGGCAGAAGCAGCGCAGTTTAAGCCATAAAGTCACATGTGCGGTCGCTTTGTCCACTACTACAGATGACACTGGACACATCTTATTGACTACCGTATTTCTTGGACTATAAGTTGCACTGGAGTATAAGTCGCACCAGTCAAAAAGTGCATAATAGAGAAGAACATTTTTTATATAAGTTGCTCTGGAGTATGAAATGCGGTTATATGTGTGAAATAAGTGTGAATTAGTATTATCTTGTCTTACGCTAGCTGTTTTTTTAAATTTTATTCTATATTTTATTTTAATTTTAATTTTATTTTTATCTTTATTTATTTTTCCCCTCCATCCCTTGTTGGGAAATGGGAGGTTTTGTCTATAGGAATTTTAGTTTATAAGAGTTCTTCTATTGAGAGTGTTTTTTAAACTTCCTATAAGTGATCTGTTCTTTTCTTCTGTATCTACTTGCGTTGGAACAATGAAATTTCCCCATGTGTGGACAATAAAGGATTATCTTATCTTATCTTAAAACAACAAATAATATCACATATAAGTCGCTCCGGAGTATAAGTATATAAGTATAAATATAAGTATAAGTCGCACCCCGGCCAAAACTGTGAAAAAAGGTGCAATTTATAGTCCGGAAACTACGGTATATGCAATTAATAATCAAAACATACAGTATGTCCTATTGTATTTAGAAGTTAATGAACAATAAAAACAGTGGAAGGTTTGGTGTCACGTTTTTCCTGCTCAGACGCTCAGATTGTCTTAAGCTAATTCATTTACAAATTTCAGCAACTGCACGGGTGCCACTGTCAAAGTCGGCGCCGTGTTCTGAGATGTTCATTACAAACATAAACGCCAGGTTCAGGAGCACTTACAAGTGTTTAATACGCGACTCGGCTGGTTTGTCAGAATCATCATTTACTGCACCGTCAACTTCTGATCGCTCCAACTGCGGATCCTTGTCCTCATCATCACTGAGAGAAACAAAAACATAGTTAATGTATTGCAACATAATGGATGGATTTATGTTATGCAATTAACACACTTGACCTGTGACTAAAACTAGACATAAAGGCTAACTTGAACTAGAACCAAACAAGTGTGTTATGTGAAGTAAACACATTTAAATGATGATGAAGGCTAGTATGAGTTTTACTGTATGTGTTCACTAACTGTATCATCAACGTGAGTGCATTGTTGAGTGAAGGAGACCTGTTGCTACATTCATTCACTGGAATCCCGAGCATTTTGGCCTTGATTAGCTTTCTTTTTGACTTGATTGCAGACCGAACAGCTTCTAAGAGAAAGCCAGGGCACCTCTCCTCGTTCAAAATCTCTCTATGAAAAAAAGAAACCGCACACAATCAGGTCTAGATCTTCTCCTAAATCAGCCTAAATGAAAGTGTCTGTACTTTTGGTAGTAGTTGAGCTCCTCCTGCAACAGAAAGAGGTTTGTTTTGAGCTCATTCCTCTCCACAATGATGTCACGCACTTCCTTTTTGGTGAAACATGGCTGGTCTTGGTCCTTTTGGTTCTCTTGAATTTTATTTGACTCACACACTTGCTGTCTCGAACTAGCCTAAAGAAACAACAAAAGTAAAAATATCTGAGCGAAAAGTCTGAGCAAATATGTATCAAATGACTCTGGGGATAATAAGTAAAGATAACATTGTGTACCGGGCTGCTGTTGGTTCTGTTCAGTTGCACAAGAAGGCTTTCGATTTCTTTATTCTTCTCCTTCAGGTCGGCCTCCATGTCGGCCTTCCGCTCCACCGTGCTCTTGAGCTGGACCTGCATCACGTTCTGCTTGTGCCGCAACTCTGCATTCATTTTCATAAAGCGCTCCAGCTGCTCCTGAAGCTACACACACACACACACACACACCGCAAGGTTGAAATATTTGCATTTACAACACCTACAGTTGTTATGTTTGCATACGTTGCAATAGAGAAGTGAAACAGGAACAACTACGTAGTGTATATATAGTGAATGGCACCAGAAAGCTAGACTAAAACTGTCAGAGAACCACATTCCACAAATGATTGCAAACAAGTGGACCATTTATTTTGGAGACGGAAAATGTGCGGCATCCATTTGGGCAAACAGTGAGTCTTGTTTAAATAAGAAAAACATGCCTTTCCCTATAAGCTGCTTTGACCCATTGCGTGATTATAAATACAGTCACATGCAAACATTCATTAAGATGCAAACACACTCTCACACACACACTCTCTCACACACACACACACACACACACACACACACACACACACACAATGATGACTATAGTACGTGGCATGTAATAAACAAGTCGTTGGAGCATTGAGTTTCATCTTACTGCTTCCACTTCTTTGGAGATGGATGAGATCTCCTGCACTTTGGCCCTGAGCTCATCACGCTGCTTATCCACCACACTTTTCAATTTCAGCATCACCTCTCGCTCCTGCCGCTGGACCCGGTCTGTGGGATGCACACAAAAAGCCAAGTGTAGTGTTTATGTTTGGGTAAAGAAAACCTACATCTGCACTCCAATTGGCCCGGTGGGATTTAAATATGTCCTTGGACCACTACTATTTACCATTTAGCTCAATTGGTCATAGTAGTATTCACTTGTGTGGGCGTCTTCTGCTGCACAACTTAGTGATTCAAAATAAAATTAAACAAAATGTATGCTGTTCTCCAAAAGGCACAATAGTGACACAGAAAGGCGTGTTCTCTTTTCTACTGGGTCGTACCTTCCTTGGCATAGCTGCCTTTGAGTTGGCTGTGCAGCTCCCCCTTCTCCTCCTGCAGCTGCTGCACCTGGATCTGCAGCTCCTCACACTTCTTCTTCCATTGCTGTTGTTGTTCTAGCTCCTCTTGCTTCGGAAAAATATGCACATGTTTAATAAAAACGCAATAAAGCATAAAATAGTGACAGAAATATTGGACGGAAAGCCTGACTACGCCTTGTTGAGTGCTCTAGTCTCTGGAGTGGACATTTGTTATGGCTGCAACAGAAGGTTAAATCGTGTCGAAATGGGTGTGACAGTTTGTTGTTGAATCACTGCAGATGCGATGGGTAAGAACGACTAAGGGTTGAAATTAAACATAATCTGCACTACACATTGCATAGCCTAGAGTTCAAATTATAATGATTTAGATTATGCTATCATCTATATTTGGGCATTATTCCAGATTCCAGAAACAATAATACTTGTTGACATGTAGACTGAAACGACTCATAATTCGCAGAAAGCAAAAGGAAACTGTGGCCATATTGTACTTTGTGCTCTGTCATTGTACAAACTAGAAATCATGCATCTGCTGAGTAATACATTTGTGTTATTATAGCCTCCACAACAGGAAACGTGATTTAAGTTCATCTGTAAATCGGCCAAACAATATTACATAATAATTGTCCTAAATGTTCCTCTGGGTTCGAACAGTCTGTAGTGATTTGGAGAGCAGATGATTTTCAGTGTACAGCTCGATTACATCACATAATTTGTATCTATTATAATAAGTATAACCTCATGCACATTCAGGGTTAGGGTTAGGTGATGTAAAGATGTTTTCAAATTTAAAAACTGGGACACATCCGGGTTGGAGTGGGAAATAATAATGAAGCAGTAAAAAATGCAGGTAATAAAGCACATTTATATGCACTTGGATCATTCAAGCCTCTTTCGCGGCCCACTTGTATAATCTGAGAGACATTTATCAGTAGAAATGAGTACATATTTTGTGTTTTGGTTATTCTAAAGCAAGATTGTCTCTAGTTTGGCTAAATAAACAACATTAAATTCCCTTCTATGCTGTTGAAAGATCACAGAGTGGTCAAAACTGGGACAAATCAATGGTTTTAGACACATCTGCTGGGACACGGGACACTGGGACTGTCCCGGGACGTGTGGTCAGTCACCCTGGGTTACTAGGCCTGTGTGACTGACAGTGGCAGTGAGACGTCCTGCACCTGTAGCACACGTACAAACAACTACACACAAGCAGCACAGAACACTATATAATCCTCATTTACACCTTCATAACTGCGCGTTTTGTCGACCACGCGTCACATTACAGAGCAGTGCATCCGTTACAACCGCAGTTACAACACGTACGCACACGTTTGAGCACACGCTGTCCCTTACCAGGCGTGTTCGGACGTCTTCGCAGTCCCTGGCCGGACGCTTGCTCTTGTACTGCTGGAGCTGGAGGGTCTCGAACGTCCTGAGCAGCTCGTCTTCCTGCAGCTTGTGCGCCTGGTTCCACGACGCGTACCGCTCCAGGAGCTCGAGCACTTTCACAACTTTGGGCACGAGTCCCAGCGCGCTGTCTTTGCCGTAGCCGTCGATGAGCCGCTCCACCTCGGCGCCGATGAGCTTGGCGATGTCGTACACGTCGTCCACGGTTAGGGTCGAAATGGTCTTGTCCAGGCAGCCGTCCGCGGGTTTAGCGCGAGGGACGTCGGACACCTCCATGTCTGTAGACACGGGAGTACACACACGTCTTCACGGGCTCATGGACGCGCGGGGGTGACGTGAAAACAAAGGGGAAAAGTGAAAATGCACGACGGTAAAAGAGCAAACGAGCCCGTGCAGTTCTCCCGTGGTTTAGCCCGTGGAACAACGCGCCTGAACCCGAGCGCGCGCGTGCGGTCCGCTTCCGTCAACAACGCGTCTTCGCCAATGGAATTAGATTATTATTATATTTCCATGGGACGCGCAGGCTGCTCGGTTTAGTCTCGACTCTAGTCTCGACTCTAGTCTCGACTCTAGTCTCGACTCTAGTCTCGACTCTAGTCTCGACCGTCAGTGGCTCGATGTGCGCACCAGAGCGTAATAAACACATTTCCCGTTTCACTTTCATTACTGATGCAGTGAGAGAAGGCTAAAGCACTTCAGAACCACCTGCTAAACAGAAATGACCAATGTGATCACTCAATTTTAATAAAAAAACAAGTCATCATACAAAGCTGGGTGAGTTAGATCTTTATTTAAATCCACGTTACAATTTAAAAATGAGCAGTGAAGGACACTTTCAATTTAACCTGGTGGTGGGAACAGCCCAGCACGTGCACAGAAACCTGCACAATCTGCCCTGACCAGAACAAAACATCACAAGTTCTACATATTTAAGCAACACTCATAAAAAAACGAAAAAACAAAACAGGAATGAAACTGTCATATAAAAGGTATTTTAAACCTTAACTTTAAAATTACAGTTAAACTTATTTAACTGATTCCTCATGTTAAGAAAGTTATGTACACTGTTGGGACATGATGACGGCAGCAGACGTTCAGGCGTACACGTCTTCACGGTCGGCGTTGTATATCTCCCCCTCCTGCAGTGAGGCAAAGTTCAAGAAGTGCGACGGTCTGTGGACTTCGTGGTAGAACTCCTTGGGGTTGGCCAGTTGCAGATCGTATTTCATGTTGGGGTCATGGCGCACACCTACAGTACATTTGAGAAGGTTAATGGAAGGAAGGAAGATGTAAATGGAATAATGAGTTTTATTTCAACATACCCATGAAGTTGTAGTTCCAGGAGACTTGGCCAGGCACCATGAAAAAGCCCAGAAAGCGATCAGACAGCAGCATCTGCACCCTCTCGTAGTGGGACGGGAGGTAGCCTTTGGGATTGTTACCCTTGTCTGTGTTCTGGCGACCCCATTCGTAGCCACTTGGTGTCAACTTGTAGGCGGTCAAGGTGCAAGAGCCTGGAGTAAAGCTGCCAATGACAAAGTGATTAAGCAAACGTCCAAATAAGGCTGTGCAATTAGTCCTATTGTAATAGAAAAGGAGATTCAGTCATCTCTAATTGTCAACAATGCGCTTGGGTCTTTAGTACACCATTTTGTTACTTCTGTAAAAGTACAGACACAAGAGCAAAAAATACTAAAGTAAAAGGTTTTTTTTTTTAAACTTTTAATAAGAAAATTTCACACAGATTTGGACAACTATTAAAGCATGAAATTGTCCCGATTACTGGTCATTAGATGCACTTGAATGATAATCATTTATATGGCCTAATTGTGTTTGCTCAAAGCCTGGACCCACAAGTATAAAACTAAAAAGAATACTTTTGTCCTTAACCTTTTAGTCCTACTCTCAAATGTAGTAGATTAAAGTATCCGCTGTAAAATGTGTGGTATTTTTACTTTGAACTTTACTTTGAACCCAGTGGTGGAAGGTAACAGTGCCAGAGTTTGGAGAAAGACAGTTTATATTTTGAAAGCAATTATTATACAAGTATCATTTATGTTCAGAAATCTGTTATTTTTAGAAAACATTTCTCTTACTGTCCTACGTCAAAATTATGGCATAAAATTTTATTTTGTGTAAGACTAGCAATTTTGTAGAGAACGGGTAAAATGGGAACGTGAATATAGTAAAAATGGGCTCCCCATTTAACATACCTGCAGGTGATGATGATGGTCTTTTCTCCATCCCATGAAGGGTTGTCTGCCATGACTTTGGCATGAGTGGTGACGTCCTGCGGGGAAAGCTGAGGAGACTCGTTTGGCTGTGTGTGAATCCAACCCAAGGGCTCCATTTCCTGAAAAAGAACCATTTAGTCAGATTATTTCAGTAACACCTCATACATTACAAAGATGAACATTTAGTTTACCTTCAGGTATTCATGGCCAGGCAGCTGGTTGGGCAGATGAACCGTCTGATGTGTTCCCCATTGTGGCACCATCACAATACAGCGGATCTCTTTGACTTGAGGGTTGTCTGGTGGACTTGTGCCGTACAAGTACCCGGCAATCTGCATGCCATAAAGCCCAATGAGTCATAATGCACACAGCTAAATGGTCAATTCTGAATAACTGACAGACTGATGAATGCACAAACCTGCGCTCGAAGATCTGAAATGCAGATGAACTTTTTGAGGACATTTTTGGGCAGAATGTACGTGTATCCCGTCTCCTTGATGTCATCGGATGAGACATAGATATGGTTCGTGCGCAGGTGGAGGTTCGCCGCAGATATAGCCCTGACAAAATGAAGGCGTATTTAGTAAAAGTATCTTAAAATGCATTGTGTACACGCTCAAGCACTGCACAAAAATGAAGGTACATTTGCACACATACCTGACTCTCCATTCGGTCTTAGAGGAGAAGGTCTGCGTTTCATAGTTGGAGGTGGTTGATGTGATGATCTCGTCACCGTGTTTGTTAACCGTGCGGGTTTGGGTAGCGGTCAGCTGGGACTGCTCCTTGGTCTGCTTTTCAATCTCTGCAATTTGCTGTCGCTGCTGTGACGGCGCAGAGATCTCCATACCCAGGATAATGTCTCGGATCTCAGACTGCGTAAGTGAAGCCACATTCACACTGGACAGAAAGAAAGAAAGGCTCACTAGTTACGTAAAAACATACAACTATTAACAATTTGGGGCTTTATATTTTATGTAAAAAATCTTACTTGTTCTTTTTGCCATAGTCTGCCAAAATGAGATCCTTGAGTTGAACTTCCACTTTAATCCATTCTTCATCAGAGAGAGTGGGCCAGATGTGATGAGGCTCTGTGATTGTAGTTTTGTCCGGTTTGAGAATGACCTTGGCACGGTCGTTGTTGACATGAAGTGCTCTGAGGATCAGGATGAGTCTGGAGAATGCCTAGTAATACAGAAGACCATTTAGTCTATGATCTATACAGATTAGCAGGTTGAGATAAACTAGTCGGCGCATCCCATATACTATTTTAGTCTTTCCAGTGAAGCAACCGTTGTTGAATAAAATACATTTTTTAAGAAGCCTTACTGTATACGATGAGATGGTCTTCAGCCAGTCGTCATAGAGATTAAAAAGCACCATCTGTGGTTCTGTGGCCTTGAGGATCAAGTCTCCAAACTTCTCTACCTTTAGACAAGCTTGGAAAGGAAGCTGCAGCTCGGAACCTTTGATCACAATGTTGGGGAAGTCCAACAGATGAACCTGCAAAGTAAACAAGTTAAAGTCTGTTCTTAAGAGAAAGCATTTATTTAAAATGCAATAAAGGGTCCCACCTCAAGAGGGTCAAGCATTCCTTTCCTCGTTACAATGATTTGTTTAGGTTGCTCCTCAACAGGAAGGGAACGAATCAGGGCAGCGACTTCTTCAGCAGTCTTCCACTTGGCAAGCTAAAATGTCAAGTTGAGAAAGTTTTAGTATGGATAATTGCGACCAATACAATGCAACTGTAGAGTTCTTCCTAAAAACAAAAACAACTTTACCTGGCCTAGACGTTTCTGGCCAGCCCACACAGAGGTGTGAATGATCTTAAGGAAGAGTTGGCCAGTTCGGGGGTTGAAGATGAAAATGGCCCCATTGATGGGTTTTGTTGTCAAGTTACCCTCAAAGGTCTATGAGTAGAAAGAATGCACATGTAATTAAAACAAGTTACTTATAACATAATAGTTCCAAGTGGTTTATTAAAGCACCTTATGGATGGTGACCCGATACACATTTGTGTCATCTACAAACCAGATGATCTGGTTGGAGAAGAGTTCACCATAGTTCTGGGAGGACAGGTAAGGCTCAGTGGGCTCAGAAGAGTACAGCTGCAGACCTTTGCGGATTCGCTCTCTCAGCACATACAGAGCAGGGTTGGCCTTCATGATTTTGGCCATGGCCTGCTGGATCAGAGGCTTGCTTCCAGGGAACCAGTTGCCATAAGCACTACAATGGGGGGAAATAGGTATTAACGTATCGCATAAATTGTGGCGTGTTTTATACATGAAGAAAACGGTTAAAACTGCACTACATGATGTGCTCAAGTTCACTTGATAAAGCAGTCTGATGCAAGTTAAATACATTTATAATCTTTACCTGTGAAGATTGTAAGCGAGGTCGATGGCTATGAGCACACCAGTGGGGGACGGGTAGATACTCATGTTATCTGTGGTGTAGTCCAGAAACTTGGCTCTGGCATAACGCTCGATGTCATGCGAATCATAGTCTCCCCAACGCAACTGAATGTCAATCCAGTACTTTTGTGTTGTGGTGCTGTCCATAACATCTCTATAAAAGATAAACAAGTTTCATTAGTTGTATGTAAAGAATATTTGCTTTGCTCATGATTTATAAGATAAAAATCATACTTGGAGTCTGCCAGCAGGGATGGTCGTGAGACATTCCACTTGTAGGATGCGAAGAGGAGGATGTCTGCACAAGACGAATTCATCTTGTATGACTTTCTGGGATGGATGGTTTCCTTTTGCACAGTCTCAATCTCAAGAGCATCAAGCTCTTGGTCAAACACCTAATGAAGAGAAACAAGTGAGCATTAAATATCAAAATATATTCCCATGTGTGTGGTTTTACAGTCGTACCTGACAAAGATCCATAACGATGCTTTCATGGATTTTCTGCCACAAGTGAGCTCTGAAAATCTGAATGAGGGAGATCTTCAACGTGGGGATCTTTCCATGCATGAAGATTCCAGTCAGGTCAAGTTGCACTTGAAAACCAACATACACCTAGAGAGGAAAAAAAATGTTTTAATGTGCCAATAATTTTAAATAAAAATGTTGCATTAAACAGCACGTACATTGGCTCTGTTAATGGTGGGAGACCACCAAAGTGTGAATCGACGATTAGGGATTTGATTGAGACCAGACCTCTGGGCATTAGTGAGCTTCTTCCATTTCATTGACTCCTCAAAACCACTGGCTTTCTCCCTGAAAGTCATTTTTTTTTTAAAATGAGCGTATTAGTGCAAATAATAAAAACAACTTCAGGCTTTGTGCTGTGAATTAATCACCAGAAGAGACCTTCCCAAGTGGGAAAGTAAGTGCCTTTGAACAGTGTGTGTTCCAGGATGCCTTCAACTCCACCCAGAGCTTGAATCATGTCAGTTCGGTAGTTGTTGAGGTTCCACAGTTTCCCGTCATGTCTCTGATGAGTCCACCAGAATGGATTCTGCTTCAGCACCTATTAAAAACAAAACCCATGTCAAATGTATTAGTGCATTATACAATTTCTAAATGAACGGTCCCAATTAAAAGCAGTACCTGATACTGCTTGAAATCTGTCCTGACTCTCCAGCCCTTGTCATAAGCCAAAGTATGTCTGTCCTTCTGGAACAGTGTGTTGATGCGTGGGATTCCCCTGTCCCAGGAATCCTCCAAATCCTCCAGAGTAAGTCGGCTGAAACAACAAAAATGTCAATTCAGCTACATCCTTTGATCTATTCTGCATATATTATTTAAATTAGTCATACCGATTTTGTGCAATAGCCTCCTGTCTCTTTAAGGCATACTCAGCCCAGACTCTCTGGGAGTCAATGAACTCACTCTCCCATGGCTGGATGTAACGATACAAGTTAGGAATGAGCTGGTCTTCTTCATGGCTCATTCCTGACCTGAAATGAGTGATTCCAACATCTGTTTGCTTGGACCACCTGGAATAAGAAAGGTATTATTAATAAAAGTGTCCGTCAACAAATATTTTAGATAAATTATTTAACCTTACCGCAGATCAGATTGTGGGATAAGCACATGGCCCATGGACAACATACCAAGCCCACCCAATTCTTTCGGTGTGTAAAAGACAACTGGGGGGAAACGACTAGGCATTTTAGAGTTCAGGCCGATCTTGATACGTGTCTGGATCTTGTTTTCACATTTGACCAAAAGGTCCAAGAGCTCTTGTGTGTTTACAACCGCTTCACGGAAATATGTCATTAACCCGATAAGCGCCGTGTTCCATTTGTTCACGATCTAGAGTAAAAAGTGAATTAAAAACATGCACAGAAATATCTTGTTATTGCGCAAAATGGTTGTGTTCTAACCTTGGTGAATGTAGTGGAGCCGGACGCCATCAAAATCTGACGGACTCGGTTGTGGAAACGCTGCATGGACTCATCATCCACTCTCAAGAAACACTGAGCTGTTCTTTCTTTGGTCACCTGCAGAAAAGAAAAGTAGAGAGTTTGGGTAAGAATTATCACATTCTCCTGTATTAAAGTTGTCCTTCTTTGCAAAGTTATTATTTTAATACTATGACAGCAGGCGCTCTCTGACCTCATTCTGCAGGTTCCAGACACCATCCTTGTGAGTAAATTCCTCGTAGCTGGTCCGACACTTTGGTAGAATACGGCACTCAAAGCCACACATGTTGAAGAGCAGGTTAGGATTGTCCTTGCTGTAGACCGATACAAAGCTGTTCTCCCACTGGACAGTCGTCACTGACCTGGGGAGACGATTCTTGATATCCCAGAAGACTGCTCGTCCACTAAAATAAATTAAAAATAGTTAACCTTTTAAATCGGCCCAAAAAGTATATTCATTTAAACAGGATTAGTCACTCACAGGTTGACATCATGCTTCATCAGTCGCATCCGTGCATCTCGCGGCCAACATTTTTTGTTGTTGTAACCAACAATGTTCTCATTATTTGGGTCAGGGTGCTCTGTCAAGTATCTTTGAATGAGATCTCTGGCCTCATCAGCTGTAAACCTAGAGTAACCAACAAAATTATGAATCAAAATGAGATTGCCAAGTGAAAATGCACTTTTAAACAGGAAAAAACAAACCTGAAGAAGATGTGAATGCGGTCAATGTAACGACAGTAGAGTCGGATTGGGTGAGCACTTTCAGTGGCAGTGTCTTGAAAACTTAAAAAGTCATTTGGCATTTGAGGAGGTCCAGCCATCTCACTAGCACGATGCAAGCCCAGGACGAGCAGATCCATGACCAAACCATAATATTGAACAATGAACGAGGCAAACTGTAGTCCTCTGATTATACCATAGGAATTGGTATGGTTCATGTCCTAATGAGAAAATACATTAGTACAAACGTAAAGTTTTGTTGTTGTACTAGTAAAGTTACCCTACCTTGTAGTTGATGACCACGTTGTTCTTTGCAGTCATATAGTCAGCAATATTATGGTCAACAATGAGACGCAACAGTCTGTTAAGCAACGTCAGGTCAATCTTCTCGTACATTTTTTCATAGCGAGACTCCAGCATTACATTGCATTCTCCCTCAGCGGTCTCCCATACATCCTGCAAGTTGTTGATCCCTGAAAAAAAAAAATTTGAACAATCCATTTATTTGTCTTTGTCAGAGATTGTTTTAAATGGTGTGTGCGCTAAACCAACCTTGGCACCACTTGTATACCAACAAGGGAGGTGGCTCTGTGTCTGCAGGTTTAATCCATGGTGGGAACAGTCGTCTCTTATCCGCCTCATACCACAGATATTGGTCCAGATAGGCATCTGTGATCTTTTCCAGGGGCTCCACATCATAGACGGGCACTAGGTGACTGTAAAGGTCCATGAACTCAATGCCCACCTATAAAATAGGAAAATAAAATCATTGGTGCTTGGACAGCTTTCATTGAGCATGAATGCTAAAATGTAGTGATGGCCGCATACTAACGGGCATTTTGACTGTTTCGAAACATGATTAAAAGCACTGGTCATGTGACCTAGGTGGTTCATGAACCGCTGTTTCACTACAGGACTTTATTCTGGAATCCAAGTTCATTGACAGGGCTTTAAATGAACCACAGAAAAGCGAGTGTGTCAAACCTATGACTTAAGTCTCAACCAGCTCCCACAAATCTTGATACACAAACTAGTCCAATACCAAACGGCAAAAATAAAATCCTCTCCATAGAAGGAAAATGTAGGCCAATTTTTAAATAAAACCTAAAATGTAAAACATTATTCATATTAGTCCAGAAGCCCAACTAAAATTGTATTGCCACCAATAGCACAATTTGGTTCACGCCATTGTGGATGCCTACCATGAGGCTTCAGTTGCCCATCCCTACTAAAGAATGTACATTACCTCTTTGAAGGCTCTCTGAGTGAGCAGGTGACGTTTGATCCTAGACAGCGCTTCATGAGGGTTGTCGTAAGCCTGCTCAATCAACCCCAACTCCTCTCGTTGACTCTGGTTCAGACGAGACTTTACACTGTAATGAGAAAATTAGTTTAAAAAAATTGTAATCCAGAATTATTACCATTATTACACAAAAATATGCCCAATTTTTTATAAGTCTGCACCTGTAGGCTTCTTTGAGTCTTTCCAGGGCCAGAATCAGCAGTTTTGTGTCATGTTTGTAGGACAGTGGGGGGAAGGGGATGGGAGAGAAACGTCTACTTTCAAGCCAGTGGACAGTGGTGGTGTAGATGGCAACAGCCTCTTCTGCTGTGATGTAGGGGCCATCCTGCAAGTAGTTTACACAAATACAAGTTTAAAACGACGATAAATGAACCGCGCCGTTGTATGGGCCACGGGGTTCAAAGCGCGGGAAAAAAGTAGCGGCTTAAAGTCAGAAAGGTACAGTAATTGAAATTCATTTGTCAGCGCACGCATACCTTCAGATAGTTGTGCTGTCTTTCCTGCTCTGCTTTGAGGTAGAGGCGGGTCAATCGGCCCAGATTTTTCTTGCACACCGTTTTGTCAACAGTGGCCCCTCTGCGAATTCGCTCGCGGTTGTAGTGGGCTGTGTTGGTCCACCAGTCGGCTTTGGCTTTCACATATCTCAGGATCATGTTCTCAATTGGAGTAGGCAGACCTGGCACCTGGAGATGATAAGTGTTTTCACATTTTGTCCAACGTCATGGAAGAATAAATATAAAAGTAATTCTGGACATGCACAAACCTTCCAAGGGATATTGGCTTTCCAGCATCTCCAGGACTCGCTCAGATGCTGCAATATGGTTCTGGCCTTGTTCTGCTTGATACCCTCTGGCATCATGTCCAAGATGTCGTGCATCACGGCAGCACGCAACTCCAGGTCAAAGTGAGACTCCACACGCTGCTTGGTGACAGTTTTGGCAACACCCTTGGAGTGACGTCCTGTATTGCAAAGACCGTTATTGCCTCTATTTTTACAATTAGCAGCAGAAATTTGATGATAAATGCTGACCTTCAAACTGTCTGGCAAGTAGATTTCCAAGCCACCTTTCCAACAATGGAGTTATTCCACGCATGAAGAAAAGCCACACTCTCCAGCCAGGGGCCCAGAATCCACAACCCGGACCCTTTCCTACTGGTCCCTAGATTGTACATTAAAATGATGAATAGTGTTTGTAAAAGTACTTAAAGTCCACCATTTGTTTAAAGAAGTTTTACTTACAGTGTTGAATCTGTAGTAGATCAGATGCTTCAAATCCTTACACATGCGGATTTGTCTCATCAGCTTGTATTTGTAACGGTACATGCCGGTCAGCTGACCCACGTGAGCAAAGATGTACTGTAGCCCATCAGACAGCTAAAACATAAAGCTTGTAATTAGGCAAGTCAACAAAGGGGTACCCTAATTATAGTGTTATTTTAAACTAGAAAACCGTAAGATGTTTAGACAATTACTAAATCAATTGAACAATGTATAATTTGCAAAAACTTACTTGGAAAGCATCAACGTTGCCCAGGCGATACTGTACATGACTGTCGACTACCAGTTTGCTCAGGCGCAAAACCTCTCTGCAAAGGTGAAAAGCGTTGCCAAATCTGGACTTCTTACGCTCCTGTATATTACAAACTGGGGGGTCAGTTACACTGCACAAACCGAGCGATGTTCTAAAGTGACCTACAGGTTTATACCTTTGTGGTGAGTGTCTTCACAGGTTTCAGGTTGAAGTTGTAGTCAAGATGTAGATAGTTCAAGTTTTTACGATGGATCAGCAAGTTGAGCATGTTATAGCCTTGTCGGCACACCTGAAGCCCAACCTCCACCCAATCTAGTTTGGTCGACTGAAAGAACTTTGTGGCCTTGAATGACCGGAACAGGTACCTTTATTGAAGAGATTTTTAGTCAGTTAACTTTGCAATAGGAATTTTTGGTGTGACTTGAGGCGTTCATTTACCTCTTCTTTTGGGCTTTTGGGGGTCTGTGTTTCAAAGCATTGAGCACGTAGTACTTCAGGAGTTTCTGATAAGATACACGAACTTTCACAGGTTGTCCAGCAGGACAATGCTCACGATACCTGTAAGACAATTACAAGCAAGAGCAACAGACATTTAACAATTTTATGGCAAAAATTGGGCTTTGGGTTTTTCTAAGCTCCTGATGTCACAGTTTGGAGCGTTATAGAATCACTTCTTCAAAACATATACAGGCAAGTGAACAAATATTTACAATTTGGCTTGAGCTTCTCATACTTTTACAGGATTAAACATGATTAATCATATCTTAATTAATTCTTACCAGTTTTTGATCAAGGGGATATCAATGGCGCGCCTGGTGCGGCCGGATCTTAGATTGAAGGGCCTTGGTCCCCAAAGCAAGGCAATGCCATTGGCTGTATTGTCTGTGTAGAGAGGGGTTTCTTTGAGGAAAGGTTCTACAAACTCGGGAAGCTCAAACTCCTCATCATCATCTGGCAGTGGTTCTTGAACCTAGACATAAAAATAGAAAGTGTGAGACAATTAAAACTGTTTGCGTTTAATTGCAATCAGGCAACTTTCGGAGCACCCTTTTCACTCTACTTACTTTGATAGAATGTCTGTGAGAAATCGGATTGATGAGTGGGTCAAAGTAGAAAGCAGGAAGATCAGGATCCTCAGTCTTGATAAACACCACATTGGGTGTATGATACCTACAAAAACAAAGCCCCATTGATACATGTGCTTTTAAAAGTTTATGTGGTAGTGGCCTTATACTTACCAAGTGAGGTGAACATGGTGTGGCAGATTGTTGTACAAGTAGGGGAAGGCAATTTTGTATTCCGTCCTGATTGGCTGGCGGATGATGATCTTGTTGATGTCATTGAATTCATTCCAGTCTTCATCTCTGAATGGGTTAAGTAGTGAAACACACCATAAAATGTCAGGTTACACAACTATTAACCAATTTAATAAAAAGTTTGGATGTAATAATGAAGGGCCTTACTGGAGATTTATGTCTCGAACCAAAGGCTCAAATTTTGGTCCTCCGGGGATAGCCATATTCAAGGCCTTCGAAGTGAAGAAGGCCTTTAGATCAAAGAGATAGAAGTAATTGAGGTCCACAAGGTCCGTCAGAAGCTGGTTAGCCAAACGGTACAAAGTGGACATCATGGGGAGTGTGAACTGCCAGCGACGATATGTTGTACCATTCACAAACCTGCAATACAAAGTGGAAGAATTATTTCTTCTTATCAACACAAACACACAACAAACTTAAGCATTGATGCAAGTACTCACTTGGTAGTATCTTTGAGAGGCTGGTGCTCATAGAACCACTCCACAACTGAACCATCTTCTTCAGTATCCAACTCCATCTGAATGGCCTCTAGAGGCTCCACATCCAGGATATTGTCAGCATAGTCAAGTGGGGGTTCTTCATCATCAAAAGGTGGAAAGCGCATTCTTTTGAAGTGCCGCCTGTCACGCTTTTCTCGGCGCATCATAATCCACATAGTGCTGGAAGGAAATTAAAAAGGTATTGTACATTGTAAAACAAAAATAAATATATAAAATCTGTTGCACAACAGGAGAGCAAATTCTTACCCCCATTGAGCAATGTAGACGGGTTCAATAACCCAAGGAATTTCATTGACAAAAGAGATGGCTCCTGTGATGTGATACAGGACTGGCACATCTCTAATCTGCTCCCATGGCATTGGCATGTTTTCCAGTAACTTCAGCACTGCATGGGGCATGTATTTTAGAGCTCTGTTGAGAAAAGTTAGGTAAAGTGATTAATTAAAACAGCCAATTAAATGATATCTCCATTTATACTTTTTAAAATTTGTATACCCAAGATAAACTCTTTTATCGTGGCGGAACTTTCGATTGGTCATGTCTCCATGGTCCCTGATGATCTTGCGTACATGTTCAGGAGGCATGTCTTCCTTCTGAGCATCAACAAAGCCAAACTTTCTCTTTTCAGCATAACGTTTTGCCTGCAGCTGCTGCCATTTCCGTGCTGTGGACCAATATTAATATTTAAAGTAAAAATATTACAATTTTTTCACATCAAAAGTTTGAATACGGCAGTAATTTACCCTTCTCTTGTAGTTTCTCTTCGGTCATGTACTCCGGCACCGGTGCAGGAGGGGGGACTCCTGGAGGCATCCCCGCAGGTAAGCCCCTGAATGGGAAGGAAGCGGCCATGGCGCTTCACTGAAACAAAACAGAAAAGCACATTCAGTACGCAGAAGCAAAGCACTGGGACATTAAGTCACATTCAATGAAATGTGGCAAAAAGTGAAACGCGACACCACCTAAAAATACGAAGAACAACGTTTCAGCTACGACCAACCAGCCAATAATAACCACAATAATATTTCAGAAGATTTTTTTTCCATTTTCCAGAACATTTACGCGTGTCTTCAGACGAGTCAGATTATGTATGAACACCAACAAATGTAAATAAAAATATAGACCGTGCGACAAATCATGTTCTTATACAAGCGGCATTGTTAGCTAATTGCTATACTAAGCTAGCAACGAACGGCTCAAAATGCAGCACGTAGCCAAAAGCTAAAAATACCTACCTCCAGAATCCACGCTAATTCACACAAAGACTATTTTGTCAAAGAAGCCACTACATTCCGGTTTATAAGTAGTGATTCTTGTTCAGGGTTTAGCACTGGTTATTTCTTTGAAAAGTTCTCCACGCAACACCAACGACGGCGCCACACGGTGCTAGCGCAGGAACCGTAACGCCATTCACCAATACCATACGCTATAAAACCAAGAGTGAGATGGTCGGATTTACGTAGTGTGCGTAAATGCTCTGCGCAAAAAACCGAAGGCATGTTCCCGGATATCCGGTGTTGGGCAAAAAAGCACCGCTACGCCTCTTTGCGGACGCTACATGCAATTTCTACACGTCCTACTGCTGCGTGTTTACATTTTATTTATTGTCATAATGTAGAAATGTGTGAATTGGAGGAACTACAGCTTCAGGGCACGATCGATGCTCTATGGACCTTTAATGTCTTGAATGGTTATGGGTTATATGGGCGGTAATATTTCTCAATTTAAATGCGAACAGAACCAAATATGCAGATACTTGCTATTACGCCTAACAAAGAACGTATATTGTGTGGGGAAATCATTTTGCCTATAGCTCTTGGTTAAAAATGTTTGGCCAAGTTTGGACTGCACCCTGACTCCACACACTATTTACAGACATGTTTATTTAAATGCACTGTCCCTAAAATAAATAAATACAATGTTGGAATAAGAAGGAAGAGGAAAAAACAATGCCTTGGCTTGTACCACATAAAGGCTGTGGGATATAGCTAGAATAATTGTTTATCGGCAACAATTACTTTGAAATTAAATTGAATGCACCGGAAGAGTTGCCTGTGGCCTACAAAGTCATGGATCCATTAAAGTACTAAGTCCACGAGGATTTGGTCCCCGAACTTTTTGCAGCGATCAAATTCAACATAAAAATAATGGCAACTGTCCAAGACGTTCATGAAAATGTCAAGGTACGTTTCGTCTAGTACGTAGTAATCACCAATGAGAAAGTCTGTAGCTTACCTGTAGCCTACTCTATCAATCAATAACTTTATCAGGCGAATGATAAACTCAATTCTTGTTGTTCTTCTTCTTCTTCTTTGGTGTTATATGGTGGCTGTTATCCAAATGTTGTTGTGGTTGTTGTTGTTGTTGTTGTTGTTGTTGTTGTTGTTTTATGGCATTACCGCTACCTACTGTAGTTGTACATTGTAGACTTTATTCTTTAGGCTTTGTTCTTTAGACTTTATTCTTCAGCAATACATTGTGCATGAAGCCTTAAACCAAACAGTAATGTTAAGTGAGGAATATATCAAACAAAAAACAAAAATAGTCTTGATGATTGACACAAGTTGTTTATGCAGAAATACTATGGCAGTCAACTGGGATCATCATGTGATTTGCAAACCAGTGCTGCCACCTGCAACAGGCCCTCTGCCATGCCACAAAGTGTCAGAGAGGCGCTGAGTCTTGTTCATCCAGAGGTGATCAAAAAGTATGTTAGTAGGTTTTACTTCTACACTACTTGAAATTGTTATTGTAAAATTTGATTAAACTATTGGAACGCGTGCAGATTTTTTGGCTGTGGACTTCCTTTCCCTGCCAAGCTTGAGGAATGCCGTGTCTTGGACCTTGGCAGCGGTTCTGGCAGAGATTGTTTTGCCTTCAGTAAACTTGTTGGCCCAAATGGACATGTCACAGGAATTGACATGACAGAGGAGATGGTAGGTGCTGAATAGAATACAATGATACAAATATCAGATTCTTAATTTTTCCTTTTAATTTTTTATTTGTATTTCAGATCACTGTGTCACAGCAGTACATCCCATACCATCAGGAGAGGTGTGGCTATAGTAAGCCTAATGTCACTTTTCTTCAGGGCTACATGGAAAAGCTCAGAGAAGCTGGTTTACAGAATGATTCAAATGATGTTGTTCTGTAAGCTCAACGTTACTAATAGTGGTCAGTGGCGATAGATAATAGATATTGTATAAATATTTTTTCTTACTTGTGCAGGTCAAACTGTGTAATATGCCTATGCCCTGATAAATTATCTGTACTGAAAGAAGCATACAAAGTGTTGAAGGTTTGTTAAAATGAATTCATTATTCAAATTTGACATATCCTTGTCCTATATAATTACACTGTTATTGTTATTCCTCACAGGAAGGAGGTGAGCTGTACTTCAGTGACATGTATGCCAGCAAACCTGTTCCAGATCACATGACACAAGATCCAGTTCTATGGGGTAAAACATAAATATAGCCCATATTACATGCTTATAACCATGGTGTTTCAGTTTTAGTCATCTGGACAGTTTTTAAAAAACAAAACAATTCTACTTTCATCCAAGTGTCATTCTCAATCTGCAGATCTAATCTGAGAATTTAGATATTTATCCTACTCTGAGCTGTGTAAACCCAACCCACCGCACAGAGCTTCCTGATGATAGCCTGCTTATTATCTTCAACAGGTTTTAAACAAAAAGAAGGTTTGAAAGAGGAATTAAGGAGGCAATTGAAAATGGAGGTTTCAGGTTAAATTTACCATCAAATATGATAGTGTTTTCAAGCTATGATGCGGGAGAAGCACTGGCCATTCAGATGATAATCAGTTACTCATCAGCGATGAGGGAGCTGCAGCCAACTAATAGGACTGTTAACAATTACAGGGCTGTTAGGGGAACAAAGAAGATTAGCTTCAGGTGAAACTCTCAGTGTAAACAAATAGAAAAACAGCCCTAGTGTAAGCCCGGTGGGCAGGATTTACTCAGAGTTCTCAGACTAAATCCACAGATTGAGAATGACTCTCGACATGTACAGTCGACATGTTTTGTCATGTCCAGATGACTACAACTGAATCTTTCTCTACAATGTAACAAATATGGTATTATGAAATGCTTGTCTTTTTCAGGTGAAGGAATGGCAGGAGCTCTCTATTGGCAAGACTTTATTTCATTGGCTCTTAGCGTGGGGTTCAGTGCACCCTACTTAGTGTCTGCCAGCCATATTGTTGTGTACAATGATGAGCTCAGAGTCAAAACGGGTAGAGATTTCTGAATTTGATTTATTTTACATTCCAATAGAGGCATGGTGACTCTTTGACAATGTCTCTATTTGGCAGGTGACGTTCAGTATGCATCAGCAACCTACAGGCTTTTCAAGCTGCCTAACAATCCAGTTTGTGCAGAGGCTGAAGTGACGTACAAAGGAACTATAGAGGAGTTCAAGGACCAGCTGAACTTTGATTCATCACATTGTTTTAAGGTATATTCTTCATCACAGATCAGTGTGTTTCACGATTCACGTGGCATTACAACATTTATTTTAAAAATTAGATGGAGGACAGGTACGAATTCTGTGATAGACCTGGTTTATCTAATCCAACATTTGTGGATCATAATTTTGTATTTTTTTTTTTAAACCAGTTAATCTCCCATAGAGTTATATAGGCCATGAAAGTGAAAGCATTACAATGTACTGTGTGATCCCATCTGAAATTATTAACTTATTATTGATGTTGTGCAGAAAGACGTTCCAACCAAAGTAAACGGAGAGATGGCATTGATTCTCCAGAGTTCCCGCTTTTCCCCTGACTTCAAAATAGAAGTTCTGGATACACCCAACACCTGCTCAAGGTTGTCACTACAGGTAAACAACATACTGGATTTTATGGCCTTTTGAACCTTTTGTTGTTAATATATGTAGCTTTAAAATAGAAAAGAGTACTGATTTTATTATCATTCAGTAAGATCATTCGCTATGACTTCACAGATACAGTTGTATTTAAAAAATATGTATTACTTTTTTTTAGTACTGTCATCTTAATCCTTTCCTGTTGGCTGAAAAGCTGGGCTCGTCTGTGAAGTAATGCTCCAAAACATGCAAGTAAAGAAAATAAAGTGTGAAGAAAAAACAGTAACAGTGGTTTTAAGGTCCAAGAATGATGTATTCTGAGCTGTTTATAGCAATTCAAGCGGTCCATTTTGTGTCGTATCGGAGCCGGCAATCAAAACAAGCTTTGATTTGAATGATTTCACTGAGAGTTATTCAACCAGACCTGGAAGGAAGGTGTTCACCTGAGAACAGTAAACAATCATATTAATGTATTAGAATTTATGTTTTTTAATCAAATCAGTGTATTATTTTTTCTTTCAAAGAAAAATGCAGCCTATATGTTTGGAAAATATGTTAAAAGGGCCCCTTGAGTCTTTTATCTTTTCTAAGTTGCGAGGCCATCGACACGCATGGCAATATTGCTGTTCACGCTGAACACTTTAGGGTTCCTTTTGTAAAGAATGAAACAATTTATGTACTACTTTATACTGTAATTGATCCATAAAACTACCTACTTGCTCAATCGTTGAAGCAGTGGTAATACACTGCCTGTCCAGGGGCACCTTTACCTTTGATTACAGTACACATTTGCGGTGGCACAGTTTCCATCCAGCGTTGCATTATTTTTCACCAGTTGATCTTGTATTGATGATGTGAGAGTGACCACTGCACAAAGCCTTCTCCAGCTCGTCCCAAACATATTCACTGGGTTCAGATCTGGAGTAGATTAGTCTCTGCTTCTCCGGTAGATGTTTTCTCTGCTTAGTGCCAATGATTTGACCATTCTCAAACACACATATTTTCCACGGGTTTAGGATTCTTTCCACATGTTTCTTGTTTCAGAAATGAGAAGTCACTCACTGCATCAGTCGGGTTTAAATACCGTGTTGCAGCTGAAAGATCATCACTTGCAGCAGTTCTCCAGTAGGAGGCTCGTACGTTGCTTAGTTGAATCAAAGTGGTCATTTTTTTTTATCAAATGCAGAAATAAATTCCAAGCAAAATTGTAACGTTAATCATATCAAACATTCATTTTGCATAATTCATTGTGATGATTTGAGAGTTTTGATTAGGACAAAATATGAACCAAGAAGCAAGAGAATATCTGGGCCTGTAATAGTAAATCTTATACATTAAATTAGAGTCAAGTCAGGCCACCTAAATCTGAACTAAGCACTCTTTCTGTTAGAACCTGAGTATTTGAGTTATTTAATTAGACCTGGCAGGGAGGGAGCAAACAAACATGATTAATCTTGTTTCTTTTGTGTGAATTTGTCATGGTTTACATCTGCAGCCAGCCTAGGTCTTCAGCACTAAATACACACACAAAAACAAGTAATTAACACTATTAATACACTTCACTAATAAAGTTGAACTATTTTAATCATTGTAAAGATGCTTACAGAACTTGGGCTTTGGTTATGCGTTGTCCCAAAGCCATCATTTCTGCCAGGCGACCCACAGCCGGGTCAAACATTAAACTGGCTGCTGCAACCACCACATCGTCCCTATCAAAAAAAGGAAGTTGTAATTAAGCAAACTCTGTGTACGATTTGTATATGAAACGTATGAATCCTCACTTTATGTAAAAGGCTAAGAACTTTCTTTCCTCCACTGTGCCTTTGAATATGATTTCGGTGTATCCTTCATTATAACCTGTAATGAACAAAACTAAATAAATCTTTGCTCAAAAGTGAAATTAAACCTACATCTTTAACATTACCTGTGTATCTGATTGATTTGCCGAGTAGCACTGTCCAGAAGAAAGGAACAGACTTGATCTCGGCCGTTTTCTTAAGCATACTAAGTGCAGCTACTCTCCCTAGAAACGAAAAGAAAAACATCCTTGAAGCAAAAATGTGAAAGAAATGTAGTATAATCTCTCTTACCGTGAGCGTGTGCCATTTGCCAGTGGCCAATGCTAACCATTTGGTCTCTTCGAATGGCAAGAGGAAAGGCAGTAACATCTCCCGCACTGAAAACATCTGGGACATTGGTCATCATTGACTGTACAAATATGTAGCAAAAGGAATACACATTTTAATAGCCAAATCATAAAAATGCTCCCATTCATTTAATTAATACAGCTCGCTTACCTTATTGACAACGACCGCTTTCGTCGAGTCCGTTTCGACCCCGCTTCCGTGCAAAAAGTCTGAATTTGGAATCGCACCTGAGAATACGCAGAAGACACTTAAACAAAATAGTCTTCCGTTTATCGTCGAGATGTTAATTTAGAAACAAACATGACCTATTCCCGAGATCACCACATCTGCCTCCAAAACGTGACCATCTTTCAGCACCACCTCTTTCACCTGAAAAGGAACGGCACATTGTTCTAGGCAACGGTCCGATACGATGCAACCAAAACGTCAGGCAGAACTGGTTTACTACCTCGCCATTGTGTCCTCTGATTTCAGTAACTCCTCCACTTTTCATGTAAAACTTGACGCCACGCTCTTCCAACATCTAAAAAGAAACGCATATTTATGTGTTTGCCTTCATCCGTTACAAATGAGTGTTTTATTTATGTTTGTTCTCACTTGCATAGTCATTTGTCCAATTTCTGGGCCGAGAGAGCGTTGAAACGGATACGCTGATGTGCCAACCACCGCTACGCTGGCCGCTTTGTCCGATAAGTAAGAAGCTGCCTCTATCCCTGCACGATTGTTTAAATATACACCACACCGATTAAACGATTCATTGCGGCGAAACCAGTCATTCTGCATAATTTACTGGACGACGATGATCACCTATGAAAGAGGTTCCGACGACGACTGCCTTTCGACCCATCGACAAAGTATGAATATCTTTAGCGTCTTCGTAACTTTGTAATAGCTTGACTCCGCCCAAGTCCCACCCAGGACAGCTAAGTGGACGGGCTCTGTTTGAAAGAGAAGTGATACATATGTTTTGCTCGGTGTGTTGGCTCACCGTGTGAAATAGATCGAGTCTTACCTACAACCGGTTGCTATGACGAGCTGGTCATAATGCTGCAAGCTGCCGTCGCACAGCTTCACCTCGTGGTCCACGGTGTTCACTGACACCACCTGACACCACCAAATAAAACACACCATTTTGGATTAATTGGGTGGATTAAAAAAATGGTTTACCGTATTTTCCGGACTATAAATTGCACCTTTTTCATAGTTTCTTATATACTTATACTCCGGAGCGACTTATATGTGATTTTATTTGTTATTTTCACACTTGCAACCGCATTTCATACTCCAGTGCGACTTATATATGTTTTTTTCCTTCTCCTATTATGCATTTTTTGGCTGGTGTTACTTATAGTCTGGAAAATACGGTATATGGAATGAGAAATTAGCGGCTTTTCTTTTTTACCTCCTTTTGGGTCCACAAATCAATGCCAAACTCACGGAAAAAGTCACAGGGCCTTAGGAGGATCATGCTGCTGTCTACGTCCATGGCCTTTAATAAGTGTAGAATCAGTCAATTGTAAGTGCAAAATGGAGCAGAAAATGCTTGTAGCTTTAGCGTAAAGCACTCCATTACCTTACTCAATTTAGGTTTATCAAAAGGAGGCAAACTGTCCTTGGTTATCATAATGATGCAGCCCTTGTAGTCATTCTGACGTAGCGTCTCGGCACAAATCAAGGAAGCAGGACCTGCGAATGCCTCAAATCTGTCAGCTTCATATGAGGTTTGAATAAAAGACAAAAATGCATAAATTGTAAGTACTAAATAGTTACTTACCCCCTCCGATTAGAACAACCGTATGCTTGATATCTGGCGTTGCGCTGCACATCTCCTTCACCCTCTTAGTTTGCATCATTGACTGGGAAGCAGTTTGCATTTCGTCACCTTTTTGTTTGTCTGTTATAATATGAATATGTTTAAAGTTGTGGCTTACTTTTTTGTCGATGGTAACGAACACCTGTCCATTCTTCACTGTGACCTGGCAGACAAAACACAAACGTTAGCCATTGAATTGGAGTGTATACCGTATTTTCCGGACTATAAGTCGCAAGTTTTTTCATAGTTTTGGCCGTGGTGCGACTTATACTTATCGTATTTTCCGGACTATAAGTCGCACCAGCCAAAAAATGCATAATAGAGAAGAAAAAAAACATACATAAGTTGCACTGGAGTATGAAATGCTGTTGCAAGTGTGAAAATAACAAAATAATATCACGTATAAATCACTCCGGAGTATAAGTATAAATATATCGCACTCCGGCCAAAACTGTGAAAAAACTGTGCGACTTATAGTCCGGAAAATACGGTAAATTTATACTTATATACTTATACCCTGGAGCAACTTATATGTGACATTATTTGCTATTTTCACACTTGCAACCACATTTCATACTCTAGTGCAACTTATATATGTTTTTTCTTCTTCTCTATTATGCATTTTTGGCTGGTGCGACTTATACTCCGAAAAATATGGTAATTTTGTCCAGTATGATATTATTTGTCTTTTGATGTAATCACGCCTCGCTGTTTTACCAAACGCTTCACAACGTTTACCTTGTAACACGGCAGAGAGTCGAGCCCTGGGTAGTCCTCAATATCCCCAGTTTTGACGTTGAAGCAGGCTCCATGATACGGACATCGCACCCTGTCCCCGAGCAACACACCTGAAACAGAAGGTTCATGTCAGCCATGTCCGGGGCCGTCCCGTGTGCACGCATTCTGGTGTCAAATTGCACTTACCGTTGATAAGAGCCGCTCCGTAATGGGAACATTTACTTCCAACTGCAGTGTACTGACCCTGCGTACGGACAAGCAACACTTTGGCGTCCCCCACTTCCACAGCTCTCATCCTTTTGCACAAAAAATAAGAACACTTAATCAGTCAATCATCATTTATTAAGTAGTGTGTGTCATGCAAGCAACGTCTGACAGATTAACACTTACTCCCCGTCTTTGAGATCATCTTCCTGACACACCAGGCTTGTCAACGTGTCATCTGGATAACTATCTGTTCCTTGTTCTGCTTCCATCACTATGACACAGCAAATATTACAGAAATGGCTTTGCACTTGACTTAAATCTTTTGAGTGTGATTAAACAAGCAACCTGGCAACATAACAACAGGCCTAACCAAACAAAACCACTGCAGGAACTACCCATAATTTGGATTTTTGACATTTGATGGTTAATCTAGAGACATCAGAGCTCACATGCATGCTAATAATATGAACAAACATAAAGTACATATAAAATCACTACTCAAATTACTAGTTACTTTTTTACTCAATTTTAGTAGCATTTGGGATTGTTATTTCGTACAAAACTTGAAAACTTCAATAGTTTAAACTGAATTACGTTGGACTAGACTCCAGTCAAAACTAAAACTTAAATGGAACTAATTACATTTACGAGGCTAGATTTTACTCAATTACAGTAACATATTTGTAATCACGCAAAGAAACAAATTTTTCAGATTTAAACAAAGTACTTTATATCATTTTTGTTTTGAAATAATTTAACATTTTACTAAAATCAAAATATAACTTAAGATATTCCTTTATTGTCCCACATGGGGAAATTTCATTGGTGCAACGCAGGTAGATACAGAGATAGATACAGAAGAAAAGAACAGATCACTTATAGGAAGTTTGAAAAACACTTTCAGTAGAAGATCTCCTATAAACAAAAACTCCCATAGACAAATAAATAAATAAATACATAAATACCATTGCATGTATACTTATCCAGTCCAATTTAGTATTTTCATATAAATAGAATGTAAATACCTAAATTTTAAAGCTACTCCCACTAAAAGCAGAAATGTGACTTATTCTCGCTTCTGCATTGTCACCCACGAAGAATGGTAGAGCCAAGTGCTTCTACAGATATGCAACACTTATTTTTGAATGATATAAGCCTAACTACTATACCGTCTTATCGTTTGCTCTGTTCCTTTGGTTACGATGCTGGCCTTTGATGATGCAGGTCACTGCAGAGAGAGAAAAGTGTCGTTTAAGGACGGGACAGGGTGGAACCGACCGTGTCCACGCCGTGTGATCTGCGCCTGCTCGTCCCTGATTGGACGCGGCTGTTATTTCCCCGCGCGACAATAGCCTCGTAGCGGTCACGCGCGCGCCACAAGGAACCTCATGGAACCCGTTTGTCACGCACGCGCTTGTCATGAGGCGGCGCCGGGATGTTTTGAGACGACGTTAAACGAGCATTCTGTTTTTATGTTTTATAAGGCACATCATCGCTGATAATAAAGATGCGACACTCGGCTGTCGACTGCCATAAAACAATAACAACAGCAACAACAGTCTAAGGAATACAGTCTGGCGGTAATGCAACACTCGGATGCCAACCGCCATAAAACAACAACAACAACAACATAATAAAGAACAACTATTCTAGTCACAAAGACATATCATGACCTCATGGGCTTTGTAACACCAAAGCAATGGAAGGAGTACTTTTACGGACTACGACAGAGTCTGAGGAATAAAGTCTGGCGGTAATGCAACACTTGGATGCCAACCGCCATAAAACAACAACAACAACAACAACAACATAATAAAGAAGTACCGCTTGGGGGCGCCATACACTCCGTTTCAGTGTGAGTGTTTGGCTCAGCTGCGCCTCTTCTGGACGATAGACGAACTGCAGCGGAGGCGGAAGCGCGCGGTTAAAGACTGGAATAACTTTGGGAGTGTCTGAAGAGCCGCGGCGCGCGGCCGAAACTGCCATGTTATTTTTGTGCCGGCAGCGCGCCGCGGCTCCTGAAACTGCTGCGCTATTTGACCGCGTTTTAGCGCCGTTTTAGACCGCGCCGGGTTAAGGTCAGGTTGGAACTAGGTCATATAGGGAATTGGAAAGGAAGTGACGAAATGCAAGATGGCGGCGCTCGTGCGGCCCAAATCACTTGCGGTTCATCATTTTGCTACACGGTTTTGGTGTTCAGGTGATGAAAGAAATAAATTTACTGTCTCGCATTCCAAAAAATAGCAGACTTGCTGGCCCGATGGATAGAGATACGGTTTTACGCAAAGCGTCCGAGGGTTCGATTCCTGCACATGGCTTTATTATCTTAAGTTTAAAAAAATTTTTGCAGTCTAGTTTGTTTTGGGATGAGTTAGCTACACTTTTGCTAATACAAAGTCATGGTATAAACGAAGCCAAACGAAGTAAACATAAAACTTAGGGTTAGGTTTAGGGGTTAAGGTTAGGGTTAAGGTTAAGGTTAAGGTTAAGGTTAAGGTAAAGGTTAGGGTTAAGGTTAAGGTTAAGGTTAAGGTTAAGGTTAAGGTTAGGGTTAAGGTTAAGGTTAAGGTTAGGGTTAAGGGTTAGAGTTAGGGGTTAAGGGTTTAGGGTTAAACCCAGACCCATGTGATTTACATTTTCACAATTCTTTGTTTTACATTCAATGCACGCCCATTTAAATTGTTTCTCAGCAAGACAACACCGCCAGGAACTCATTGTTTGGTCCTTGTATACATCAAATGCATCTTAAACTTAAGGTTTGGACCCAAGAGTGAAAATTATTGATGGATCAGCAGAATTAGCGGGACCGTTCGCCATGTTTACTACGGTCGACCACCTGTTTACTTCCGCCCGGCTCCCGCCATGTCGTCCTCGCCATATCGTCACGGGCATTGTCGTCACTTCCTCCTTTCCAATTCCCTATATGACCTAGTGCCAACCCTGCTGGTTAGGGTTATGGTTAGGGTTAAGGTTAAGGTTAGGGCTAGGGTTAGCTATGAGGCTATAACGGGCTATAAGGGAAATGCCGCGGTCCCTGAAACTGCGCGGCCATTTGACCGCGCCGCGGCACATGGGATACGACGGAGTATAAGGGCCAACCCAAAAAAAAAAAAATGTGGGGCACTACGAGAAGAAAGTCATTAATTAATGACTTTTTTCTCATTAATTAAGGAGTTTTTTTCTCATTAATTAAGGAGTTTTTTTCTCATTAATTATTGACTTTTTTCTAGTTATTTAATGACTTTTTTCTCATTATTTAATGAGTTTATAGTCGTTAATTTACGACTTTTTTCTGACTTCGACTTTTTTCTGACTTCGACTTTTTTCTCATTAATTAACGTCTTTTCCCTCATTAATTAATGACTTTATTCTCGTAGTGCAGCGCTTTTTTTTTTCTTGGTTGGCCCTTATACTCCGTCGTAACGAAATAACTGTCAACTTAATAAAGATAATCACGAACATTGAGGGTCTGGTACATTTGGGCCACAGAAAAGTTAAAAACACAGGATAGTTTCAGAGTGACCGGGCGTTTCAACTTTCATGGATCATCCAGACGCGTGTATTAAAATGCACTGAACCTCCGCCACTTTAAACTGCCTATGACAGCCAGGTTCTCACGTTTTTCTGGTTTGGTAGGATTAGTGCCTGTGGTAAATATTTATCATAGTCTTACATCAGTCAAGTGCCGGGCGCCTCAAGCAGGGGCCCGATCAAGTCGCCCCCTTTTCACGGACTGAAAACTATGATCATGACTATAGTGGCCTGCTTGGATGGTGACTGAAAATTAGCATATATATATATTTATTTTGTTCATTTTTTTAAAATTTTGAATAAATCTCACGTAGGCGTACTGATCTATTGAGTATGGATATTTTGATTCATAACCACATTTGGTCTAATTGTAAACTGTCTTGCCAGAAAACCACCCCTCGTTTATGTTCACATTAACTAATACACTGAAGACAGATGAGCCCACCAGAAGCAGAAACACTTATATGTTGTTGTTGTTGTTGTTGTTGTTTAAGATGGTTGGCATCCAAGTGTTGCATTACCGCCAGACTTTATTCTTCAGACTTTGTTGTATTATTTCAATTCAGAAACACTTATATAGTTATATAAGTTGTTGTTGTTGCTGCTGCTGCTGCTGCTGTTGTTGTTGTTGTTGTTGTTGTTGTTGTATGGCAGTTGGTATCAAAGTGTTGCATTACCGCCAGACTTTATTCTTCATACTTTGTTGTATTCTTTCAATTCAGAAACACTTATATACTTATATCAGTTGTTGTTGTTGTTGTTGTTGTTGTTGTTGTTTTATGGCAGTTGGTATCCAAGTATTACATTACCACCAGACTTTATTCCTTAAGACTTTATTGCCCTTACTTACATCAGTACAAATCCTCCGCTATAGGATATTATAATACATCCATGGTACAAATACGTATATAACATAGCGTCACGTGCTCTGTGAGCTCTTTGTCCCACGGCACATGAACGCCTCTGGGCCCCTCCCCCCGCCCCTCGCCCCGCCCCCCGTAGTAGGGCGGGCACGTCTCTGTCTCTGTTTGGTTTGAGTCAAAGTTACACAAGGCAGTTTTACAACAGGGCAGTTTCACAATAAACGCAGATGCGGCTTCACGCCCTCCTGAACGGTGAAGGACTCTCGCTGTGACTTTGCCTTCGCTTTCATCCACGCCTTTTCTGTCAAGTGACACTCCGTGAACATTAGAGCATTTTCCACACATTCTGGAGTGAGAATGGTGACTCCGTTGGCTCGTTAACACCCGGGGACGGTCTGTCACACAAATATCCTTCTGTGTCTCGTCTGCGTGACAATTGTTGAGTGTTTTCGCGCCCACCGCCGCCGAAGACATTTTTTGGGTGGGAGTTCTGGAGGAGACGGATTGCTGCAAGGCGCACGAGGCGAACCTTGCAGCCATGGAGTTGAGTTCAGTGATTTTGACAACCGGGGGCTCTGTGGCGTTTTTCAGGCTCGTGAACGCCGGGATCGGTCAACTTCCCATGCCCGAGTCTGCCCGCAGGAACGCGTGGAAATGGAGAAACATCGCGACATCCTTTGTGCACAGTTTCGTCACCGCGATATGGGCCGTGCTGTGGTAAGTCACACCATTTACCTGCCATTATTAGCCCTTTGCGTAATGTTTTTTTTAGTTTGTTTTCTTGTTTGAGCTCGCAATAGTGTTATATATCCCGTTCATTGCATGATTAGCACGGTTAGTATGTATGCGAGTACATTTTTCCATCACTTGTGTAAGAAAAGAAGAAATTATAAGAATCCAATCTGATGTGGTGTTATAAGTTCCTCATTTTAATCCATTTTCTTTGCAGCTTTTTCCGTCATCCTCAAATGGCAGAAGACTTGATAGAAACCTTCTCTGTATTTTCTCATGCATTGGTTTCCTTTTCAATCGGTGAGTGGTCATGAGTGCTTTTTTATATTTTTATAATGGTCTCTAGGTCTCTTAGGGTTGTAGTAATTGTATAGAGGTGTTTAAATTATTAATTCATGCACTGAAACAAGCATGTTATGCAGTTGACTTAATGTTCAATATGGTGTTTTTTATATTTATCAAGTCTAAATCTCTAAAACCTTTCTCATATACAGAAGGTCCTCTTTAGGTCAAATAAGTAGCCGATGAGTTTACTCAATCCACTCAAATATATTTTATCCATTCCATTTAACAAGAGTTTAGATGGGATTCTTCGATTCCCAAGATGATTGACATTCTTTGTGGAAGCGAGCCTTTGAAACTGGCAGAGCAAGTATCTGTTGTTGGTATTTGATGCTCAATGGAGGTCCTTATTTGTGGTTCCAGGCACCGGGTGTAACCCCATATATAGACACGTGACATCACTGAGTTACAAATGTGCATCAAGTGATTTGATTCAGTTGTAGCTTCCGCTGCTGCTCTGTGCATGCCATGAATACTGCCTTTAGGAATGTAGCGAGGCAGATCTGTCAAATCTGTACGTGCATCATGAGCTCGACTCACCGGAAACCTCACTGTGACAGGGTGCACATGCTTAAAACATTTGTTAAACACAAAGTCTTGTTTAAAAAAAAAGTGAGTGAGATTTCTTGCAACGGTAATATCACTTGTGGTTTTGTGGTCATAATAAATTAGAGCAGTTATAGAGTATTATTGCCTAGTTTAGACAGACTGCAAAAAAGACAAATCCAGCCTCAGTATTTGGATGTTGCCATACCACATTAACTTTGTTAAAATGTGAATGAGTCTGCTGATGTAATCAGGTGCTCAGTCTTCTAAAATTATCTAAAGGGTATAATGTATTGGAATGTTGTTTTCCTGGTTCTGAATGGGAAATCCAGTGCATAATATGCATGACTGATGTTTCCACAGACATTGCCAGACTTCATCTTCCAGTCTGTTTTTTGGTTAAACATAATGTTCCAATCAAAATTACATTGTGACTCCCTCTTGTGTCACATATGTCTCAGCATTAGAAGACGGGTTTATGGTGTAACATTTGGGCTGCAACAATGATCAGAATAATTAACACTAATCAACTACTATGATAAAATAATCATTGACTATTTCAATAATTGTTAGTCCGTTATTTAACCAGGAACGTCCCACTGAGATGCAGAATCTCTTTTTATTAGGGGAGTCCTGGCTCCTGAGGGGGCGGAGCCTATTGTACATGTATTTAGTGGTAGGTGAAAGCGGAGAACCCAGAGGAAACCTGCGCAGACACAGGCAGAACATGCAAACTCCACACAGAAAGGCCCCTGCGCCACCCTAAATACTACATCTGCAACCCTTCACTCATTATCTTAAACCTTTAATTAACTCATTCAAAAATATTTTTAGTTGCAGCCTTATAAGCTGTAACTTGCTAATAAAATATGTCTCCATTATAACATATCCACCCCCCAATGCCAATCCCTATACATTTTCCTGAATAAGGTCCCCATAACTTCCTATGCAACTCTCAATTTCTGTTTTCCACACAAGATCTATTCTGAAAAGTGGTCTCCATGGATACGACAGCGGCAGAGGGTAGAGGCGGGGGGTGGAGGAAATGAATAGACCCTCTCCAACACACATCTTGGAAGCTGCTGTGGTTGTCATGGAAGCAGGGTCCCCCTTAGACCCTTGATTTTCTTAAATGATGTCTTATATCCCTTCTCATCATTGTTGTGTTGTGGCTTATTGATCACTTTTATAAAAATTCTTAGATTGCATTTCTTTCTCCACAGGTTATTTCATCCATGACTTCTTTGACATGGTGCTAAACCAGAAGCTCAGTGTATCATGGGAACTTCTCTTTCATCACACAGTGGTAAGTCACATCAGGACAATTATACATTCATTATAAACTCAAAAAGGTCCAAAGTACCTTCTGCAGTGCTTTAATGGATTCTTCCACTTTGGTATCTTTTGAAAACCTTAAAAGACGTTTTCAGAGAGTAATATACAAAGAAGGCCAAAACTTAGTAAATAATTCATGCAATTTTCTGTCAGCCTGTTCTGTCACTATTTAGTTTTCATGTTGAAGACTGCATCTATGCAACCGATCTACAATGTCTGTCACGTGCACACCTGTCAAATGCATATGAGAAAGATACCAGTCTCTTGTCTGGCTTGAAAGAACAAGAAAGAGGAGGAACAAAGGCTGTAATTCTCATTTGATTCATCCAGTATTATCTTCTCTCCATAAATAGTCCAAAACAGACTCTGGAAAATGATTCAAGAAAAGATAGTAGCCAAATACTTTCTTTGCCTCTTTGGTGTGACCTACATTTAACCATGCTGGTACTCAGTTGCCAGGCCAACCAAACTGTATTGTAATGAGCCCTCAGATACAAGGATGTTTAGGCCTTATTCGTGTAATGTTACTTCACTGCCACACTCTAATTCCTAATGGTTGGTCATTAAGAATTAATTGGTCATTAAGAAAGCAATATTGGGTCTCTCGGTCTTCACTAAGAGCATGTTTTTAGCAATCACAACGTGGTCATATTTATCATCTAACATGGACACACGAGGACACATGTTTGGGCCAACAAGTGTTTCTAAGGGTCCCGCATTCAATTCAATTTATTTTTGTCACGCCCAAAATCACAAGAATGGTTGCCTCTGAGGGCCACAGTGAAGAATGAATCAACAATGTCTGTGGTGGCGTGGGACAATGTCCCAGAGTCCTCTGCGATCTCAATCTGCATTGAGACTGACAAAGCCAATAGCCTCAAGCATGAGAAAACAAGGGCTTTTTGGAGATCATCTGAAAACGGACAATGCATTTGTCGTTTATCCTGTTTGCCAAGTGTATCAAAATGTAAGTTTTCGGTCTAAAAGGTTTAAAAGGCTGTAGCTACATTGCACACAAAAAATAACTACTTAGAAATCCAATATTCTCTGAGATTGTAAACTAAACAAGTACTGTATATAAAACAGGACTAAAGGAGTAAAGTGGCAGTTTCTTACTCACATTCCATTGTGGACATCTTTTGACAGTGGTTAAAGCAGTAGAGAAGTTGGTCCATTCACAATTTCCCTTCCATAATTGTTCATCGGTTCTTTTTTATTGGATAAAATCATGTTGCCTAGAGTTGGATACATGATTTTCCTATGAACTGATCTTATGTTTGTCGCATGAACTTCCCCATCTCAACATTTTATTTCAAGGCTTTGAAAGAGATCCAACTTGCCAAAGCATTTTTGACTTGTCGTAGCGCACCTAATGAGTAATGGCCGTGATCTCAGTTTACATGGGACATTAAAATAGCCATTTGTGGGAGGGGATTTTAACCGTCTCAAATAGTCGCCAAGGAAGGACTCTTCTGGAAACATACCATTGAGGCTTTGCAAGAATAGAAAAGGAGAGGATTCTTGTGTTTAGTTGGCCATGACGTTGCGCCATGAAGCTGGAATGCTTGCATTTCCACTCCTTGAAAACCTGATTATCCAGTACGTTAGTACATCCTGTCCAACTTTTTTTTCTTTTACAGGAAGTTGAAAAAACACCCCAAAGTTTGATGTTTTTTAAATATATATCTTATTTGCCTAGAAACCCAGTGTCGAGGGACCAATATGTTTGCGAAAAGTTCGTTGGAGTTCTCCTGGTGTTTATTTCCTTACGGACACAGTTCCCTTCAGTGGCTTGTTTCTATAGATATTATGGGATGTATTTAAGGCATGCAGATTTGTTATTGCTCACGGCCATTAAGGTCCCAGAAGCTTTTAGAGTATGTACGCTATGTTTTGTTTCTTTGCGAGCCATTTATATTTATTTATAATTTTAATCTATGTATCCTAATTGTCTTGTGCTTCTCCTTTTTAATTCTCTTTACAGAAAGTATTTTCATATAGTATTTGTGTTCTAATCTAAATCTGTATTGAGCTTGACACAAGAGTCATTACAATCCCAGCATGTCTTGCCGTCCCAAAAAAGCAAAAACATATTGTGCAAAGGAAACAAAACAGATTTTTGGCGGGAATATGAGCATATTTTTCTTCTTGGCGGGAAACCCCAATAGGGTACCCTTTTGTGTGAATGTGACCAAACTCAGGACAGACATCTGGTCTCCACATGAACCTCAGGCACCCCAGAGACGCACACACACACACACACACACACACTTCAAGCCCTTTCATCATTCAGTGCTCACTATACTCTATATCACACACAGCGCCTTTTCACAACCCCCATTTTCACATCGCCTCCAAACATTGTTCACTGGTGGTTATACCACCCCCTCACATGGATCTCAACCAATCACAGTCCAGCTATTCCTGTAGTACATGCCACTGTTTTGTTTTTTGCCATTTCTTTTTTCTCTGTAGATCTGGACATCATACTAGTGTCATTAACAAAAGGTTTGCATGCAGTATCGTATTATTGGGGCTGGGTAATATGACAAAAAAAATCCCAATTTAAATAATTAAAAAAAATGTTTTTTCAATATTAATTTCCTGAACATAAACAAATACAGGCTGCCATTTGACACATACAAAAATAACTCACATTTCTCTGCTCCAAACTGCTTTCTTTTACTGACAGACAGTTGGCATATTATTGATGATGAGAAATTCTTCAATTAAAATTTGATTAATTACACAGCCCTATGGTATATGTATATGTTTGAAGAAATATTGGTGTAGCTGCTGCACATTGAATCTGCAGAGAATTTACTTCTGTATACTATTCTGTTACTATTTTTGTCATTATCTTTCTGTGCGAGTACACCTTTCTAATGCACAAGGGGAACGCCAAATCAAAAATGACCTACGAGGGGGAGGTCCAATCATCTGTCATGGAAAGTTTTTACATTCTGTGAAGAATTGTGAAGAATGAAAAATAGGGTGGAGCAATGAAGAAGCTGTTCTAACCAGTTGCCACACCTTGGTGTTTCTACCAAAGCACAGAAATGTAAACACAGATTTGTCTTAACAGTTCAGCCGTGCTTTTCCTCATGTTTCTTTGCAGGCCAAGTTTGTGTGTGTCTCATTTGATATCGCTTGACAAACAACGATATTTGATTTAGAAGAAAGTGCTCTGGTGTACAGTGAGATCATTTTTCTTTTTTTGCCATATTGTTGAAATTTGCCATTTGGACCCTGATGTTTGTGACCACAAAAGTGCTGCTGTGCTGTTGTCAGCTGATGGGAGTTAACACAAAAGCACATGATATTAATCATGGTTACCCTCTGCAGATAAGTGTGTTATGTGTGGTCCTGTTAGACTTTGGACTGACTCTAAATGTTTGTGTATCTAGGCAGCAATGTATTATAATAGTAGTAGTAGTATAACATGTTATAACTGTCCCTCCCTCCTGCTCATCACCCACTGCTGCTGATGACCAGATGGCTCATAACTAGAAGTCTTTATCGTTTTACATGAATCAGTTTTTGTAACTGTATTTTGCTGCAGCTGGAAGATAGAATCATACTTTCTGTGGCACAATGGGGAAATTCCAGTGTTGAATGGCACAGTTTGAGAACAACAGGAAAATATATCCTTCCAAAAAATCTGTGCTTTTAAATGAATAAAGGATCATGAAAAAAGGAAATGGACAGTAAAAAATTAAGCAAGTTAATCATTAAAATGGACTTGAAAACATTGCAAATAGATTTAAATATAAGATTACAACACTTATGTACAGTACAGCATATGAACAGAGGGAGTGGCATTAAGAGAATAATAGGGTAAAGTGACTTCAGTGAATTGTAGATTTATGAATCACAAATAATGTTAAAATAATACAGTTTGATGACACATGGACAGGTTTGGTCCCTCCCTGTTTCGACCATGGGTTGTTCGTTCAGTTTGTTTGAGGCACTCTTTCCAAAAGGGGAAGCGCCGATGTGGGCATTTTTTGAGTGCCAGTGGCAAGCCTTTGTCTGATTTGGATTCTGTTGTTGTTCTGTGCCACATTTATCTGAAAATGATCTGTATTAAGTTTAATCTAATCATCTCTGTCTTATTGACATACCTTTTTAGAAAACTTTGCCTTGAGCTTGAAGCCCAGCCCACTGCATCGGCTATACATGTTCTTTAACATGCCTTTTTGACCCTGCTGTGGATGAACATGTACTGTAGATCTTCCCTTTTCCAGCAGGTTTAACTAAATTGTATCAAATGTCTCTAATCGCTCAAACCAACCTGAAGAACATTTATATAATCCACTGCTGTGAACAAGTGTAAGGAAGCGTACTCTTTGCCTCTACATTTCTGTGAAGACAAATAGACAAACTTGTTTTTCATGATGCTACGTGTGCTTAGTCAGTAGTTAAGTGTGGGTCTTGGAGGCTCGTTGGTTTAACACCAGACACCATCACTGCTTATTACTGCAAACAAATGACTGAGGAGGCTTGTTTTAGTTCTGGTTAACATGAAATGACCTAAATGCTTATTTTGAAAAATTGTTTTATCTTCTTTGTCAGGACTTAGTTATTAAATCTTAATTCCTAAACACAGACCACATGGTTCCATTGAAAACACTAAACCCAGAACAAGCATGTACTGATTAACATTAAATGTGGCCTTGTGCTTGATTAGATAAATATAAATGCTTAATTTGTGCCAAATGGGAGATGGCTCACATGACTAAATACGAATTGACAAATGATGGCAAAAAAAATAATTAAGATTAAACAATGAGTGACTCACAATGCAAAACAATAGTATTAAGTAAAAATAAACATAAACAAATATATTTGATAATCATTATCAGACCAGTGGATACATATTTTATTTATCCCTATAAAACAATGACAGTCTGACTAAATTGTACCTGAAATATTGATTCAGCTTTTGTTGGATGACTTGGAAAAGGGAATATCACAATATATAAAATTGTCACTTTTCTGTTCTATGTAGGTGGTTGAATTTACATTTAAAACTATACACTATGCTGCAAGTGTATTTGTCTAAGGAGGAAAATGGGAGGAAGTTGAGCCACACACTTTGAGTATTTTGTTTTGAAACTCTAAATCACTCATTCAATCTGGTTTTAGGATGTAAACACGACTATTGTAAGGCCCTCCAAAAATTACAATTTTTATGACTGTAGCCAAAGCAGTGATTTGAATACTCATTAAATGAAATACAACAGGCTTGATTTAGTCAAGTACTAGAGATACTATAGGTCCAAGTGCATATACATTAGTTTGTACTTGAACAAAGTTGAATGCGTACTTTACACTGTCAAAGCCTAGATTGTTCTGAGTACGTTTTGTCTGATATTCAGGGTTTTTTGCCAAATTAGTGACTGAATATTACCCTGGGGCAACAGTGGTTCTGTTGTTGGTAAGCATTTACCCTCAATGTAGAAGAATCTGGAAGGAATCTCGTTTGTTTTCTCTGCCTGAGTGACAGCGCAAGCACAAACCTATGAAAAGGCGGCGCAATCTACTGGAGGGCAGATGCATGTCCATTATTGCATTCATATTCATTTGAACCTTGTGCATTTTATGGATGTTTATGACCAGTGTCCTTGGACAGGTTCAGTTACGCATTTGTCTAAATATGAGGTTACGTGACTTTATGGGCCATGGTTATCAGCATGTGTTGTAAGATTAAGAGGAAGAGTTTTCATTGATTGGCAAATTGAACAGACGTAAATGCTTTTAAAACAATTATGTTTTAGTAGTATTGATTTGCATTGTGAATATTATTGTTCAGCATTTCTTCATAAAATCTGTCATTTAGCCCATACCTCCCTATCTTACAATCGGAGGTTTCAAGTGTTTTAACACAAATACCCTCTACCTGCCTTATCTTGCGCTTGTTTCATATGACCTTTAATGCAACAGCTCTAATCTAAAAGCTTGATCATAGTAATGTTAATTATTATTATTATGTGAATGTTTTAAGGTGCTCAACAAAGTTGTAAACAGACTTTGTAATGTAACTACATGAGGGAAAGTGGCATAATACTGCTTCCTGTTGACTCTCCTCACATGCCCTGAGCAGCAGATCACGCAGCTTTGGCAATGTCCATTCTTTGACCCCAGACTTCTGCCTGCTCCACAAGCAGCTGAAGTGTAATTGATTCATAGGGTCACGCTCTTACTGTATTGCATGATTTACATCAGCTGCTCCACATCTGCATAAAGGTTACATGCTATTCTGTTAAAGTTGTGCACGTTTATATTTCAGGTTGAATGAACAACTTGTCTTGAATTGTGTCACATTATATATATTGAACAACATCTCAGCCTTTGTTTTTCTCCATTTGGGGCAATTTGCTGCCACCTAGTGGAGATTTCTGTTAGCTAAACCAAATCATTAGTATTTTAGGATAACTTGTGAGAGACTGCATAATTCGAATGTTAATTGATATTTATTTTGTTTTATTTATTTGATTGGGACATATACAGCAAACAATACATTAACAGTAATCTGATGCAAGTATCGCAGTTTATATCCTTGGCTAATTCGCAACACCAGTCCATAGATTTGGATGCATTTTTTAATTAAGTTTGTTCATTTTCCCAGGGACGGCAGATGGGAACTAGCTTTAGCTAAATCTGGTGTACTGGCTACTAATCTATCCATATTTAATCAAAATAGTTTTATTCCATAGTTATTTTTACATCACTCTTTTACTGACCGTAAACTACTGCCTGTTTTCTCTCTTCCCAAAGGTAATTGCCTGTTTTGGCCTCTCAGCGATCTCCTGCAACTATTTGGGCTTCGCTGTGGTGGCGCTGCTGGTGGAGATCAACTCCGTCTTCCTCCATCTCCGGCAGATGCTGCGAATGGCCAACATTGCAGCGGGCACGTTGTACCGAGTTAACAGCATTATCAACCTGGGCACTTACGTAGTGTTTCGCATCAACACTCTGGCATGGATGACCCGCTGGCTGGTGCTCAACAGGGACAATGTGCCGCTTCTGGCCTACACATTGGGCAGCGTGGGCATGGCCATAATGACTGTCATGAATATTGTGTTGTTCTGTCGGCTCCTCAGGACTGACTTCTTAAAAACAAGCACTCGAGAGACAAAGAAAGACAAAGACATGTAGGTAAGAATGAAGAGGATGGGGGTCATATACGCGTCTTGTGTGGCAATGCATATGGCACCCCATTAATGGAAATGAGCATAAAAATACACTGATTCATAAAGCGTCAATACTCTATTCTTAACTGCAGTACAGTTATCCTTAAATGCCATTTATCTTCTGAACGATGCACGGCCTTGCAATACACCAATGCCTTATTGTCCTAGTACACTGGGTGTTTTAAGCTAGATCAGTGCAGAATGTAGCTTGCTGTTAGTGAAAATGCACTGTGCATTCTTGAAATTAGCACCACTAAACTGTTTTAACACGCATAATCATCAAGTTATAAAATTCAAGCTTAGAACAAGCTTTAAACAGCTTCTGTGTATCCTCTTTAGGCCAAGGCTCTGTCAAATAATCAAGCACTAGCACCATATTCCTCAATTAACAACCGCCTGCTACCTCTGAAAAGCTGTAGCAGATAACAGTTTAAATGTATTTGCCTTCTCCTTATACACATTATATTTGTTCTGATGTACAATCGCTCATTTATGTTGATCAGATAATCTTTATATGTCCTTAAACAGAGCATCATTATCGTAAAGGGTCATGAGGGTCACGTGTTTATCTAAACTTTAAATTTATACCTCAAATAAATCAGATGTATTAGTTGTCAGCCCCTAAAGAATCCCTGCCCTGACCTCTGAGAAATGAAATAAAAGAAGGTAATAATAGCCCGAAAAGGTTAATTAAGTTGAAAGCGTGGCTATTCTTTTTAAAGTCAACTAAAAGTGAATAAAAGCTAAAAAATATACACTACGCTCTAACGCGAGATAGAATGAAACCTCTGATAAGTTAAGTAGTATGTGAGCCAACGCCAAAATATGTCGATTTGCAGCTCTGGACTGAATATAATCACGAAAAAAAGCTCCGTTTCTGCCATCATGCACTCTTGAAGCACTAACCGTTTACTGTTGGAGCTAGTTTGGGCGATATGACGATAAAATAAACTCATGATTGGAACCCTGTGACAATATAAATCTCATTGTGATTCTGTGGTTTTTGGGTTTAATGCAGTTGCTCAAACAGATAGGAAAAGTCTATCGGCCAAAAGAAGAATTGCCATTTCATATATACTTTGTGCTCTTAATGCTCTTTTTGTGAAATTAATTGTTTGACATATCGCCCATCATACAGATCAGCAAGTCAGTTAACCAATTGAAGAAAAAAAAAATCACATTAAAACCCATACGTTATTGATATTTGGTCTAGTAGTTGCAATTGCACTTTTTTCTTTTGGAGGATATAATTTTTCTTATGTTGTAATTTATTTGCCTAAAAAAAAAAATGTTGTAATGATTTGATTCTATTGTATTCTGTATGATTGTAATACCGGTAGTTTTCTTCGAACACAATTGCCATTATTGTTCTTGTTTTTTTCCCTTGCCAAAACACTAGCCCTAAAATCTGAACTTAAACTGTGTTTTAAGCAGCCAATGATGTGGTTATGTAGCTGCTGATGGCTGATAAAACTTGACACTCAGACACCACGATTGAACAAACTGCATTCTGTAATAGTGATAAAGCAGTGATTAGTTGCCTTAACAAGTACATTTGTAAAGTAAATGTTTTTTTTTAAATCATATGAAATGGCAGCTTAATTTTGTTGTATTGTACATCTGTTGACAATGAAGACTTTAGATGTTTGTGAATGGGTTGTACATGGCTCCTACATGTGGAGTGTTCCATATCTGTGCTGCTGTGTTATAACACTGTTTTCTGAAGTGTCGTGTTGATTAGCCAAATATAATTTGAGTAGTAACTTCCAAAGCGCAACAGTACAGTACATTGAACAGCATTGTACAACCTGTGCCAATGCCAATAGGAAAAATGAACAATGTTTTTTTTCCTGTGCCACCCATAGATTATTTATACTGTGCAGCTCATAGGACTTTAAAACTCATGGATTATCTATAAACAACTTTACATCAAGTGAGAGCTTCTTTCAAGGTCTTTTGTTGGCTTTGTTTTTGTTAATCTTGTATTTTAAACTTGGCAGAGATTATTTTGTAATTAAATGTATGTTTATACAGTAACAATATTTGTTTAATGTATAAAGAAATTCATTCAAAAATGTTGTGTTTTCTTTGCACAAATAAGACCAAAGGACTAGATTATTCAACACAATATAGTTTATAGTGATGAATAGTTATGAAAGTTATTTTCGTTAGCACTGTAATCCTGTATTTGTAATATAATGTACAAATAATTGGAAGAATGGCACTGCCAGTCAAACTATCTCTGTCCATGGTTCTGAAATTACACCGCTTCTGCTTAATTAATTAATTACTTTATCACTAGAGCCATCTATTGGAAAGAAAACATGGACACGTTCTGACCTAGTAGCCCATTTATTCACGCTGATTGTGCAGAGTTTGCCTATATTTCAATGATTGTATAGGAGGCTATAATAGTAGTCATAAAAGGCGGTTCCGAGCCGTTCCACCAATCCTCTTCCAGCTCTCTACCACACACGATATTCTCGCGTGTTTTCTTTACGATGTCTTGTTTTTATCATCACTCAGCTCAGTCTTCCAGAGCTGTGCGGTTTGCTGGAAGAGGAAGGATGCGCATTTCACCCTCTTTATGATCCTGCTTTTCCCAATGTTTTAGTTCATGTGGCAGCGGCGGAGGCGTTTGCAAAGGACTGCGGTGCCGCGCGTCTCTGGATCTGCTTTTGTGCGCACTTTTCCTCTCGTTTCCTCCACTAAGCCAAACCGCGTCAAAGCTGAAGAGCGCTTTGGTCAGATGTGGGTGTGAGGTGCAGGATTTGTCCGAACGCTGGAGAACAACATGCCCTGGCCGACTGGTGGACGCCTAAAACACACGTGATTACCAGAGGCTACAGGCCATCTTCGATCTGCGCTTTACACCAAAGGTAGGATGGAACGGCCTTGTCTAAGTTGTTTGCCTTTATCCATTTGAGACCAGACTCAAAACATGCTGGTGTTCTTATTCCAGAGGCTCTGAAATGTGATGTTTGTGAGATCTGGTCTTGGAAATGTGATGTTTGTGAGATCTGGTCTTGGAAATTTGATGTTTGTGAGATCTGTGGTGTTGGTTTTGTCTCTCTTGCTGTCTTAACACTATAATATTTGATTCATTATAATAATACTGATACAGCCCTACATTTTGGAAAAGGCTAATTGAGGGTTATTACATGCCTATACAAATGAAATGTTTCAATTTGAAATGTGTAGTCATATTATCATGTACTGACTAGATTTGAAAACTAAATGTACTCTAATTCAGCCAGTTACTCCTTGGTTCCTTTCATTTCCAGGCAGTGCCATGGCTGATGACAGCAGCTTACCTCAGCAGATTCAGAGTGTGGAGAGGAGTATTGTGTTTCTCAGACAGGAACACTTGACTATGTTGGACGGCCTTCATCTGGAGATCTTCTCTTTGCAGAAACGATGCACAGGTGGGCACAAAGAAGGCAAGCACTGCCCTCTTGAGCACAGGCTTCTGTATATGTCTCAGCTCTCTTAACTGCTTAATGTTTTATAACATTATAGTAAGAGCAGTTAGTAGTTCAACATTCCAAATCTAAATGGGTCTTAAATGCATGATCAGGTTTCATAAAACATAATGTGTTTCTGCATCAGCAATGGCAGAATGACTAGTCTGTGATGTCATGCTACAGTTACTGTAGATGGCATCATTTCCAGTTAAAGAATTGGCCGTTTAATCAGCCACAGTATGCAATTGTATGTCATTTGAATTCTATCCCTGTGTTGTGTGTATCTCGTCGCTCATCAGATTCAAATTGTGTATAAATAGTTATATTTAGTTCATTAGGGGGATTGTAGTTTGTAGATGCTGAGCAGAGAAGTGGGGGAAGGGTGTGTTGCAGAGGACAATTGTGCAGACAACTTGTGTTTAGTTTCACAAGACTGGTGTTCTCAAAAAGAGGTCATCTGTATTAATTAATACATATTTTATCAAGCCTTATTTTTTATTACCAAAAATGTACCTTCAACTATGTTCTCAAAACATCCCAAAACTAAAGCACTGAATTAAAACACAGGAAAACTTGCACACACAAAATCTGACTCAGAAGAAACACCGGGAGAAACGTGCACATTCTGGTCCAGCCTGAGAGTTGACCTGTGTAACCTTCTTGCTGTGAGACAGAAGTGCTAAGTGCCACTGTGCTGCTTGTGAATGCCTGATCTGGTCAGCGGGTTAGTACTTGGATGTGAGAGCAGCAGGTGCCACAGTGGCTCTAATGCCACCTCTCCATACTGAATGATGGTGGTGGAGCCTCACTTCAGTCTGCTCTGGCTTCAGTAGATCACAAACACCAGGTGTGGAGTGAATGAAAAATGCAACGTGAAGCATATTTGAGCGTCCAAAAAAGTGCTATAAAATGAATGCAATATTTATTATTATTAAAATCCATTGAATAACAGAGACTATCTTGATGATATCATACATTAGTCATACACATAAATCAACCAACAAATCAAACTATAGCCCTTATTAATATGGTAGGTGGTTGGTTGTCATGGAATTAGACATACACCGATGCTATTCCGTAACACATAGAGAACACAATTCAACCTAGAATATGAAACGACACAGAAACATCAGACATTTGTGTGGCATGCATGGGAGAAAACGCGGGGACTGTGTCAGCCAAGCCGTTGTAAGGAGCCTGGCTGACCCTCCTGCGTCTCACCCCCGCGTCTCACACCGTTTTTTCCCATGCTGGTTGGTTTTATTAGATATTCTGGAATAGGCGGGTCACATTTCTCATTGGTCAGCCTCACATCAAGGCACTTGGTATTTTTCCGTAGAGATCAAGCCTTGGGTAAACATTACCCAGACTCCTCTGGGTTATCACCCCCCCTAGGGTAAACATCCTTTGGCCCATCTTTACGACCCCTTCACAAACAAATGCTGTCACACACCCGTTCTTCTCTTAGACTAATGATGCAGATAAAATATCACTATTATGCAGATAAAATACATCACAGAAATATAATCATATATTCACATTTTATCACATTGGTTAATTTAGATTAAATTGGAGCTGCTGTGGTCATTTGTGTTATCTCTCTCCATTCTGAAGTCCTGTTTCCTCATCAGCATAGGTCATAGGCTTCTATAAGGAATTCAATAGTTGTCTTTTTACTGTAATAACAGGGTTTTCTTTATCTAGAACAAATAAAGTTGTAAGCTGCAACATGCAAAGTTAAGTTATTTAATGAATGTAAACAAAATATAATGAAATGTTCATGATACTCAGCAATAAAAAGTAGCTTATGTCAGGGAGTTATTTAGCCTCTACTGTTTAAGGTGCTCACTCTTAACACTTGTGCTTTTTCTACATGTTTATTGTCAGAGTTAACAGCTGCGCTAACGGTGAAATGCCAAGGCAGAACTCGGTTAGGTAAGTGTCAATTCCAATTTTTCCTCAAAACTCTGTATATTAGCCACACATGTCTTTGCACACTGCTGTGCTGCTGTCTGGGGAAGCCGCCCATCCCCCGTGGAAGGATCCCTGTCAGTTAGCCTTCTCCTCCTCAAACATCAATCACCCAGCCCTTTATCTGTTCATCTATTGGCTCTTTGACAGTCCGAAGTTACTGTAGTGAAACCAGAGCTTGGCATTTCTCATTACCACTGCAAAAGCCTTTGCATGGTCAGCAGGCATCATATTCAGTTCACATTTCATATGCAGAAAATGTAGAATTGAGTTGCTACTACTTTCTTGGCCGAGACATCTAACTCTATGGTTGGATATTTAGGCCCGAGCCCCAGCAGGGCGGAGGGCCTATTGCTCCCGCAACGCTGCCGAAGGCAGCGTTGCAACTGTCTGACCAAACATGCGGGCGCAGCCCGCATGTTTGGTGCCCCGTCGCCCCTGGCAAGTACAGTGAACTAGCCCATGCCGAAGGCATGGATCATGCATACTTACTCCTGCTATGACACAAATTGTTGACAACAGCAGCGCGAAGCGCTGCATTCCTCCAAAAACCCTCCTGGCATCGTCCTGTACGCGAGAATCCATGCCGCAGGCATGGGCCATGCTTGTATCTGCTCAAATCAATGGAAGTCTATGGGGAGTGGGCGGGGCATCCCGACGGAATGGGGAGTGACGAGAGCGTAAGCTCGTAATGATGATTCCACCCCATGGCGGCATGGGGAAGGCTTAGAGCTTTCAAACGATGTATAATTTGTTGTTATAGAAAAAACGGCTATATTGTTTTTGCTAAAAATATTATTATTTTTATTATTTTTCTTGTTCTTCTTCAGCGCTTTGATCTCTAATTTGACCGAGACCACATTTTTACGCTTCACACTTTAACGAACTCCTCCTAGGCCGATTGCCCGATCAAGCTCATATTTGGGGAAAATCATCTACACAAACGGGGCATCAAAAGTTATCCAAATTTTGATTTTAAGTGGTACGGTCTCTGTGCCGTGGAGCTGCAAATATACTGTCACAAATGGGAAAAACGCCAAATCCTTGAAATGTTCACATTTACGCTTCACACTTTAACAAACTCCTCCGTGGGCAATAGCTCGATCAAGCTTTACTTTGGGAAAAATCATCTACACAAGCGCGGCATCAAAAGTTATCCATATTTTTATTCCAAGTGCTACGGTCTCTGTGCGGCGGCGCAGCAAATTTGACTGACACTTGTGTTCATTTGCACTGGATTGGCCATGTCCAATGTGTCGCCGTCCGTCAAGTTCTTTTTTTATTCAACACACAATAAGGGCGCCATCTTTATCAAGTCAAAAGCGCAGAGTCGGAAGGCCGGCGGCCCGCGAGGGCCGTTGGATGCCGCTTGCGGCTTTAATTAGGCCCGAGCGCCACAAGCTGGCGAGAGGCCTATTAATCTCGTAAGGCCGTGCGAAGCACGGCTGCGAAAGTGCGCACGTAGTGCGCACGAAATCGAGCGCGAAGCGCTCGCCCACTTCCAAACACTCACTAACGCACTCCTCCACTCATGCACGCCCCGTGCATACTAATTAGTTGTAGGAAAATGGAACATTACCGTTGTAAACGGGCGAAGCCCGTGCAAAAGTTCGCACTAAACGAGCACTTTACATTGGGATGACGACCGCGAAGCGGTCGTCATCCCCATATAAAGCACTCATTTGCGCTAAGTAGCTCACGAATACGTTCCCCATCTCTTGCATGTTCCGTGCATATAAGCATGTAATGCAAAAATTGAACATTATTACTGTATAGAGGGCCAAAAACATAAAGTGGGCGGAGCCCACTCAAAATTATCGAAAGTACCCGTCAGTGACCAGGGACCCACACCATGAGGTAGGAAAGCGCGAGCGCTTTCCGAAAATGTATAGTTTATGATATTTGAAAAATGGGAAACATTGTTTTCGCATCGGAATATTATTCTTTCTTTCTTTCTTTCTTCTTCTTCTCGGGACCAACCCCCCTATTTTTCACCCAGTGAACATTGATGAAAAGTCACAAAAATTTGCACACCTCTAAAAATCGTGCCTCTCTACATTCTGGCTATTTCCCTTTTCTAAAATAAAAAAAATTGGCGCGTCAGCGCCACCAAATGTACCAAAAATGCATTGAGAGATGGGAAATGACCCAAAAAAAATCTGATCGTAGAATCATGAAATTTGGCGCAGAGGTAGATGGTGACAAGAGAAGTAAAAAATATTATTACGGCAACGCCGTCCCCCGAACCAAATGTCGGCCATATTGCTTCAAAAATGGCTAAACATGACTTCGGAGTTTTTCCAAACGTCGTACTTTTACGAACTCCTCCCAGGGTGTTGGCCCTAAAAAGCTGAAATTTGGTGAAAATGCTACTGAGGAGTGGGACATCAAAAGTTATCCAAATTACATTGATACCTGTCACGGTCTCTGTGCGGCAAAGCCGCAAACTTTAGCTAGAATTTCAGAAATCTCCCAAATTTAACATTTCTGCCGTTTGCGCAGATAAAGTCCGAATTGCGTCAAATTAGAATCAGTTGTTAAACTCTTTGTCCTAAACCTACTTGAAGTGAAATAAATTCATTTGGCGCCACAGCGCCCCCTACAGATTTTATATGGAGGTTAAATGTTTAGTTATGTTTAGCGTAATAAAAGGACAATTGGGGCGCGTTAGCGCCCCCTCCTCTTGCGGCGTGGCGGCGGCGTGGCGGCGGCGTGGCGAGGGCCGATCATTGCCGCTTGCGGCTATATTTTTTATTATTTTTCTTGTTCTTCATCGCTTTGAACTCTAATTTGACCCCCTGAACATGCTCAAAAACTCACCAAACTTTGTCCAAAATTCAGAATCGGCGAAAAATTTTGTTTTTTCTGGGCCATTTTTTTTTTCCTAAAAAAATGGCGCGACAGCGCCACCGACAAAAGTCAAAATACATTGCGCCTATGGGAGACGCCCCGAGGTCAACTTTGTCGTAAAGCTACGAAATTCGGAACACGCATTCCTCTTGTGAGGACAAAAAACAAATATTATTGTGGCCACGCCCCCAGACTTACCCTATGGCCGCCATCTTCCTTTGAAAATGAAAACACGCTGTTTTAGCCATTTTGTTCACGTCAAACTTTGACGAACTCCTCCTAGGGCGTTTTGCCCACCGACTTCAAAATCGGCGGACGTCCTCTGGACAAGTGGGGCATCTAAAGTTATTCAATTTTTTGAGATGCCTTTTACGGTCTGTGTGCGGCGCAGCCGCAAAGTTGGACAACTTATTTTGGGATATTGCAGATCTAAAAATTGTTCCCATTTGATCAAAACAAGTCCGATTAGGACCAAATTTGAATCAGTTGTTCAACTTTCTAGTTTGGACCAGTTTATGATGACAAAATTGAAATGGGCGCGATAGCGCCCTCTACAGAGTGACCTTTAAATTAACATTGAAGGTCAAAAATTAGTTTTACCAAAATTGTCTAAACTTTACCCAAAATTCTATTTTGGCGTCCCGATCAAAAAAGCCAATCAGACAAATGCCTTAATTTTTACGGCGTAGTCGTAGCGATGACATAAACCTCCCATGTTATCCCTATGGGAAAACCGCTAAATCTCTCGAATATCCACATTTTTCTGTTTCACACTTTAACGAACTCCTTCTAGTGCGTTTTGCCCACCGACCTCAAAATCGGTGTACGTCCTCTAGACAAGTGGGGCATCTAAAGTTATCCAAATTTTAAGGATAGCTTTTACGGTCTCTGTGCGACGGAGCCGCAAACGTTTCCCAGAATTCTGACTATTTGGCCTTCAGAGTGGCCTATAAACAATAGAGTTTTTCCAAATGACATGATATTTTGAACAAAATTCTAATTTGCCATCCTGATCATAAAAGTATGAGAGCCAAAGTCATATTTTGTACGGCGTAACCGTAGCGATGACAGAAACTTCCCATGTTATCCTTATGGGAAAATCGTAGAATCGCTCAAATCACCACATTTTTACGCTTCACACTTTAACGAACTCCTCCTAGGGCGATTGTCCGATCAAGTTCATATTTGGAGAATATCATCTACACAAGCGGGGCATCAAAACGTATCCATATTTTGATTCTAAGTGCTACGGTCTCTGTGTGGCGGACCCGCAAATATATGTCAGAAATGGGAAAACAGCGAAATCTCTAAAATGACCACATTTTCACGCTTCACACTTTAACGAACTCCTCCTAGTGCGATTGCCCGATCAAGCTCATATTTGGGGGAAATCATCTACACAAGCGGGGCATCAAAAGATTTTAAGTGGTACGGTCTCTGTGCCGTGGAGCAGCAAATATACTGTCACAAATGGGAAAACACCAAATCTTTGAAATGTTCAAATTTATGCTTCGCACTTTAACAAACTCCTCCGTGGGCAATAGCCCGATCAAGCTTTACTTTGGGAAATATCATCTACACAAGCGGGGCATCAAAAGTTATCCATATTTATATTCTAAGTGCTACGGTCTCTGTGCGGCGGCGCAGCAAATTTGACTGACACTTGTGTTCATTTGCACTGGATTGGCCATGTCCAATGTGTCCCCGTCTGTCAAGTTCTTTTTTAATTCAACACACAATAAGGGCGCAATCTTTATCAAGTCGAAAGCGCAGAGTCGGAAGGCCGGCGGCCCGCGAGGGCCGTTGGATGCCGCTTGCGGCTTTAATTGTATTTGAGCTTGGCAGCATCACTTTTATTTTTAGTCAGAAATAATTTTCAACACAATTCCTGATAATGTACCTTTTCTGATGAATTGATCCACCGTATGTTCATTTAAAAAACTAACTAAAAAACCTGGTAATAACAAAAGAATAGAAATGGAGATATTAATAGGAAAACGATTAAGAACAAGACAAGGCGGCAGTATTCACACACAGAAAACTGTGAGATCACAATGATTAGGGGACATCTATAGTCATTGCAATAGGTTCTGATATTCTTATACATATTACTTTTGTAAATACCCAACTTTTTAAACTTAAAATATAAAATGTTTACATCTATGGATATTTTATTGTAACTAGGTGTTGAATGTTTAATTTAAATTGTTGCAGCTGTGGAACATGCAAATGACATGCGGGGCATGTGATGTGATCTGAAGCCCAGCAATAATATACTGGTATTTTTTCAGATTTACGTGATGATGAGGATCTCCTAGAGTTACGCTGCATGGACATGGAGAACTGCCTACATGAGCAGGACTGTTGTATTGGAGAACTTCACCAAGAACTGACTCACAAGGGGGCTTTGGTAGGGGCACTCAGAGCCAACCTTAAAGAAAAGGAGCGCCATTTTCTGGAAGAGCTTAAACGCCGTAGCCACTGTTCAACTATCCTTAATACAGAGTTACAGAAACAAACGGAGGCAGCAGCATATCTCTCCTTCCAGTTGCATGCGGCCAGGCAAAAGCTGCACCACCAGCGGATGCAACAAAGACAAGGACTCCTGGCCAGTGCCCACAGTCAAGCTGCCCACTATGACCCAGAACGGGACTACTTTTCAACACAAATGGCATCAGGTGCACCCTCTCTTGTGGTCAAGCCAAAGCGGAAGACTTCAAGAGTGTCCTCCAGAGTGGAGTGGACAAGGGAATGTGTGCCGATAGAAAAAGTCCTGGGTCCGGCAGAGCCTACAGCAATGCCTGACCCTGCACTCTTCCTTAACCCACGGCGACACAGACCCCGACTGAGACACGCTGTGGAACCTACACCTCCTCCACTGGGACTAGTGAAAGAGCAAGACACTGAGGGTGGTGGGGAGGAGCCGGCAGACTCCCAGGAAGAAGCTGTTTCTTCAGCTGCAGCGCCCCCTGCAGCAGAAACTAAAGCAGATTAGAAACTTGTTTTAATGTACCACACTGTTAATTTATGTTCTGGTAAACCTATAATAATGCACCTAGAGGGAAATAGACACAGACAATATTTTTTACTACTAATTTACATACCGGTACACTTAAAGTCACTGTGTAAATTATTATATTGATGGTACTTTTACTAGCTTGACACTTTAAATCTAAAACATTCAGAGCGTCTTTAGTGTATATATTATTTCGATATTTATTTACATTCATACACTTAGCTCGGTTTGAGTTGTAGTAAGTATGTTTTTTTTGCACAGCAGCTGCTCTAAGCACAAACCAATTGTGGCAACAACGACCTTTCTGGGCCACAAGGCCAAATGTTTATGCAAACTTCAAGGTCACATACTGACCAGCTGGAGCAGCCATTTTTATCAGGATTTATTTTGTTTTGTCAAAAACAATATAAAAACGACAGCCATGACACCCCTAACATAGGTCCATAGGCCCAGATTTGAATCAGCTTAACATGTTTTACTCAGGCATACTTTTACAATGACAAATAGTGAGATACATTTGTGCCCGAGTTTCTTTACACCTCAGGAAAACCCGAAAGTGCATGTCTCAACATAAGTCTCCTTATAGAGAAAGCTAGTACAGGTAAAACAAACTAAATTCCTCACAAAAAATTTTATGTGGCTCTGTGATTTCAAATTTATTTAATTTCCTTTTTTTAAAAATCACATAGAGCCACTTAGCATGAAAACAAAGGCATGCGGTAAGGGTTTTTATGGTAACTAGCCTATATTTCTGACATTTAAAGAAATTATAATCATCATAAAAATGTATTCAATTGTAATTAATGCCTTATTCGTGCTCATATTTGTAAGTATGCAATACACAGTTGTAGGCTTTTATTTTAACTAATATGTCCTCAATACTAGTATGAGAAAACATAAAGGCTACTTCTTTTTATGACATCTGCTAGGTCAAGTGTAAAAGAAATAAACATTCTTCCACTGAAGCCTCATAAATATTGGCTGTGGGGGTTTAGAACGATTGCGTTATTTTAGCTTTAAGCAATCTAGTAATATATCTAGATAATTTCAGGTGTTTTAAACAAAACCAACTGTAACAAAAACAGTTTTTCGTTTTTTTTAACAACGATTTTTAAAAATGTGTATTCAGTGTGCAATATTACTAAACTATTGTAGGTATTTGGATATTTTGACTGAATTTCTACACAAGTCATTGCATTTCCTATGTCCATCTGTGGATTGTCACCAAAAATATCAGCTATTATCATCAGGCTAAATGTTACATTTCACATCAAGTGTTTACATGGGCAGTGACATGAGGACTAGTGGTATATAGTTGCACCTGCCAGAGTGAAAAGTGCAAAATGTCCGCCTCTTTAAAGCCATGTGAATGAGTGTGCACACTTTTCTATTAAATCTATTGGTTTGATTACATGAACATGTAATCTCTAAGGTGTAATCCTCGATTACAATTAATATAGACTGTTATTCAGCACCGTTGTATATGTCATCCACACAAATGGACAATTAATCAAATCTGCATTTTATAAACACTATAATACCACCCTGGATATGCCATCAACACTACTTGCTGGACATATATGAGGTTCAGGTGTAAACAAGCCAAAGATGTCACTCAAATGAATACATGAAAGAACATTGTGATGCCTTAACTTCACCAATACTTCCCCAACCTTTAAACGTTGAGTCTTCCGTTAATTTTATTATATGTTTTAATAGAAAATATAGCATTTTATGTAATAGATATGTTTATGTTTTGATTGACATGTACTTTAACCTGCAGACACTGTGTAAATCTCTTTAAGTGCACATTGAAAAGGAGTAAAATACTGTCCACTTTATACAACCTGTCATTGTATTCTTGTGATCTTTTCTGTGACTTGATTCCATTTTGTCCCATTGTTCCTGATGACAACACAACTGACTATAAACAATACATATCATGAACACAACGTTTAACTCTTGCCAATAGCCTTGGCGCTTCTGACTTTCCGTAGTACCACGCGCAGTGGGCGGGGCCTGAAACGCAAAGGCAAATAGGTCAAGAGGAGGAGAGAGGAAAAACCACGTGTGTCCCACCAAGTAAAGCACTGTCCTTCCTCCGTAGCTTGTTTTTGTGAGCCCTTGTCTTCCCGTGCATGTGGAAACCCTGCGCTAACACCACGGCCAAAGTTCGCACACTGACACTGATCACATCGAGCAGAGCATCCGGGGGTCGCCTCTCTGACAGTCGACCATGGTGAGCAAGACCGATGACATCCCGGCCGCTGTGCCCGAGTGTAATCCGCTTGATCTGGCGACTGACGCGGCGGGGAAGGGAACCAGCAACGCGTCTCTGCAGGACTCGTGCGCTTGCGGTAAGACTGACCCGCACATGTGCTGGGATGTAATGCCATCTCTGAACCAAAGATGAAGTCTGGAGTGGTGTTTGTATTTTGTTGTGGTGCTGTCAGCTGGAGATGTGTATGTGGTGTTCTTGGAGCCGCTGGCAGAGAGCACGGTGTGTCCTGTGATGCAAACACTCTGGGTTTACATCACGATCTACTGTGTCATGTCTGTGAATCATGTTGTATTTACCCGCGGGTTAACTCGCTCCTGCAGCTCTTGCCTCACTGAACTGGCACATGCCGACATGTTAGCATCCAGTGTTAGCTAACTTTAAACTATTTGAGTTGACCATTTAAACAAGCTCTTTGCATGTGGGCCTATCAAGTCGCAAATCATTTCGATTTCATAGAACGGCGCTGTGTTGCGTTACAACTAAATATTTAAAAAAGTGTTGCAGCTATATCGTCATGGGTAAAGAGTTGAAGCACACATGTTTGAGTCTTGAATGAACTGAAGGTCACCTTCAGTGGAGCAGTACATTATGCGGACACAGGGGGGACAGTTTGACACTTAAGTGTTCTTCCTTGGCATTCGTCCGCCCAGAACTAAACTTAACATTTAGTAACTGTACATTTTGTGTGATTGGTACAGCTAAAGTAATGACCTGGAGCTTGAATAGCCCCAGTTAGTTTGTATAATGAACCTTCCATGTCGAGACTCCCATGTAAATGCTCAGATCTGTTATGGTCCATCTCGACCTGGAAGCGGAAGCGCTGTTATTTAAAAAAAAAAAAAAAAAAAAAAAAGCAATGATGGTGTGAGCTCGGAGGAAGGTTACTCTAATAATACTTAACTAAACAGTTCACATACCACGGGCTCTGTTGTTTCTGTGGTGAGTATTTTAAGTCAATGCTAAGTGGCTGCATCCCGAAGAACCACGGGCTTTGTCGACGCAATTTAACTCCGTTGACGCCCGGATAATTTTATATTACACAACTTTTGGTCTTCATTTCACTTCTTCACTTTCACTTAAACTTGAACAATCTTAGACTTTACACTTAATGTTAACATGGATATGGCGCAAGTTGTCCTGAAGAATGCACGCGGCTGGTGCAAAAAACAGACACTTGCATGTCATCTTTTTTTATTTATTTTTTATTTTTCCAGGGTCGACTGCTTGGTTTATGTTGCAACCATGGCCTCATGTCAAGGTCCAAAGAGGGGAGATGGCTCACTTTTTCTTTTTATTTTGTTGTGGGGGAAACATCAGGCTCGAATAATGTTTGATTTAAATGCCAGTGTGGCCTCATTTACCATAAGAATGTATAACAAAAACAGACCCAAGTCCTTATGGATTAGCTTGGTACACAATGTTGTAATGCATTCATAAGGCAGTTTTAGCATCAATGTGCGTATGACAGGTTTTAACAATGTTCAGGTTTTGATTTTATTATTATTATACTTGTTGTAAATGTATATGATAGTTTAACACCGATCGAGGTACGTATTTGTGGAGGAAATGTTGAAAAATGTGTAGAAAATGACAGGAAGTGACATCACACGAGTCAGTCTATGCATAATTTACACAAAGAAACATCTTTTTGACTCTCTAAACATTCATTAAACAATATAAAGTTGTTCTCATATATTTTTATGTGTCAAATATTTAAAAAAACGTGACATTAGATGAGTTTTGGCCCAGTGTTACATTGGTAATTTCAGAGTGTCATGTCGTCAATTACGAACACGAAGTGAAATTATAAACCTAGAAAATGTGCTCTTTTGTGATATTTTGTATAATCTTTTAGCAAAATTCGAAATATTTTTTTTATCTTGACTACATTTTAGTTCAACAAGTGATCTTATCTGTCATAGGCACTTTTAATTCATTAAATAGTCATATCGTGTATCTGTTAATTTTCTTGTCAACATGCTTGATTCAGCAGTAATCTTCAGTGTCTTAGTACTTAATGGCTTATTTTATAGAGCACTTTTTTAAGCTAGATGTGGATTCCTGTTGTTTTCATAAAAATGGTCACTTAAAACATGTAAATGGGAATACATGTTAAATCCCCCCTATGTAGACGATGGAAAATCTTTGTGTGGCTATATATGATGATGTTATTGATTATTAATTATTGATAAGTGAAGTTCTATACTCATTATTATACAATTATTACTAATATGCCCATTAGTGTATCATGACATTTTTGTATTTATGATCATAATGATATTTGGCCTTTAGAGTACCACCAGATCCAAACCAATTGTAGTCCATTGTTTAATAGCGTCAATAGCTATTCTTGCTCTAAGCGTTTACAAAGGAGTACAAACATGTGGATAAAAGTAAACGGTAACACTACAGTGTAGACTGCTTACTGCAGGAGGAAATTTGGTGTTGCTGCTACAAGGTCAATGACCAGCTTATTTTATAACAATAATTTGTTTATGTTTTTGTTTTATGTTGTTGTTTCAGAAAATAGAGAAGACACTCTTATGATGAACGGAAGCAAAAACCACCAACAAACTGAGGATGCTGAGGCACAACAGAATGGAAATGGTGAAGATTCTAATGAACAGGAAGTTATTGTGATTCAAGACACTGGATTCACTGTTAAGATCCAGGCACCAGGGACTGAGCCCTTTGACTTGCAGGTATGCATGTTGTATCTTTACGTGGTAGTCTCATAGACTTTTATTGAAGAGACAGTATATGTTTTGGCATCACTAAAAGAACCATTATATGTATTAAAATGGGTATTTCCTCAGTTCGGTTCATTGATGGGACCTTTTTTGTTTTAATTACGTGTATAAACAGTCTTCCTGATGCACGCCCCACCTGAATGTATCCAGATGGTGTAGTTCTATTCACTCATGTTTTAAACACTACAGTTATTGCTTCCACACTCATGGTGACATGGAAAATGAAGTATCTTGGGGTGATATTAGACTAGACTATTGTTTAGCTGGCTTGTTGAAAACTTAATACTATTAAATGTAGTTTGCATAACTTAAGGCAAATCAGACCCAATATTTCCATTGATGTGGCCAAATCCTACCTCATTGTCCCCACTGCCGCTTAAATTCTTAAGGAAAAAAACCTGAGTTCTTAATACCAGTTTAGAAGAACAAGTTCAGTTCAGAACTGCCTCTCTTTGGGCATGTGAGGGCAGTATTTTCAAGCCATGATCAGAGAATGCTTGCTATATTTTACCCTTTTTTTTCTTTTTCTTTTTTAAGAAATCAAAACCATTTCTATGCAAATTCCTATTTATTTTAATGGCTTTACCCATTTATTGCAATGATGACAGATATTCATTACTGTAGGACTACATATGGAAATTAGCGTCATGCTTAATATGTCATATTTACACAATATCCTTGTGTTCATTAATATGCACTGTCCTCTTTTTATGAATAAATCACAAAAATAATGTTGTTTTTGATGCTTTCACAATAAGGTTTCACCCCAGGAAATGGTGCAGGAGATTCATCAGGTGTTAATGGACAGAGAAGACACTTGCCATCGCACGTGTTTCTCATTGCAGCTGGAGGGAAATGTTTTGGACAACTTTGCAGAGCTCAAGTCAATTGAAGGTCTTCAAGAAGGATCGGCGCTAAAAGTGGTTGAAGGTCAGATTGTGTGTTTTTTGCTCTGTTGTATACAATAGTCACTAATTTTCTGCTCGGTGCTCGAGCGTTTAAGACTGCGCCGGCCACTGTTTTGTTAGTTAGAATCCCGACTCGGTGACCTCCATTCCCACTCAGGCCCATCTCTTGTTGAGCTGTCCTGTCTAATAAAGCCTAAGAGCCAAAAACATATTTTGAAATATCTTTTAAAAAAGAATAGCCACTAACACAACGGCATTTAAAAAAAGTGAGTTGTGGGGGAATTATAAACTGTTTGTTTAAATTTGTAATTTTGAATAATTTTAAACCCTAAAATAATTTGTATTGTTTAGAGTGAAACCGTGTGTGGGAATTCATATCAGTTTCAAAAATAAAATTATGACTCGTATTTAGACCAACCAAATGCAAATGTTAAATAATGACATTCCTATTTACTTCCAGTCAGATTTGGACAATAAGCATATGTTACTACCTTCTACTGCCCACATTCAAGCAGTCATAAAGCGTCTTACTTTTATTTTTTTAGAACCGTACACTGTCCGTGAAGCTCGCATACATGTGCGCCACATCAGAGACCTCCTGAAGAGCCTTGACCCTTCAGATTCTTACAACGGTGTGGACTGTAACTCGTTATCATTTCTCAGTGTTTTCACTGATGGCAATCTCGGAGGTAATGAACTGTGCTCTTTTGTTACATTTTAGTATGATTTGTACTGTGAACTGTGTAAAAAAAACAAAAAAACAAATAAATGTTAATTTATTTACAGATTGTGGCAAAAGAAAGAAAAAAGGAAATGAACTGGAGCAAATTGACTGTACCCCTCCTGAGCACATTCTTCCTGGCAGCAAGGAGCCCCCCTTGGCCCCCCTCCAGCCCCAGAACAAGGACTGGAAGGTGATTTATCTTGACAATATACTGGCATTGGAGGAAAATTTGCTTTAATCTGAAACCAATTCAAATTCTGCTATTCTTCAACAGCCGATGCAGTGCCTGAAAGTCTTAACCATGAGTGGGTGGAATCCCCCACCAGGAAACCGGAAGATGCATGGTGATCTGATGTACCTGTATATTGTGACTGTAGAGGAGCGCCATATTAGCCTCACTGCCTCAACCCGTGGCTTTTACCTCAACCAGTTAGTGTTCTCCAAACATTTAAAAACATGTTTTAAACGTTAATTTATATGTAATAATAAATTTTTGTTTGATGCCAGGTCTACTTCTTACACATTTAATCCCAAACCTGCTAATCCAAGTTTTCTGAGCCATTCTTTGGTAGAACTGCTAAGCCAGATAAGCCCAACATTCAAGAAGAACTTCACTGCCCTGCAAAAGAAAAGGTAAATTCCACATTCTAAAAGTAAGTAACTGTTTGTAGTGTTGTACATTAGCCTTGATGATGTAGAAGGAACCCTTTAACAAAGCACATAAACTACCCTCAGCCAACAATGCCTCAAAATATCATGGGCATTTTTTGCATCGGCGATACATAATGAGGTTCAGGGCAATGGATTTAAGGTAATAGCCATCAAATTAAAGCTGGGACATGATTTTAAAACTGACTGACTGTAGATACCCACTGCATCATGCATTCATTTTTCAGGTGTGTGCACAACTTTTTCAGATGGCAACAAGAAGCAGGATTAACCCCTTGCACAGCCAATCTCCTCATCAGAGGGCTTTTTAGCGATGCACAAAGCTTTTTCAATGTTTCCATCCATTTGTAAAACTCAAAACTGTAGGGTGCAGCTGTCTGAGTGATAGATTGGTACTGCAGCTTTAAGATATTATAAATAATTTTGCCTTGTTGTGTCTGTGTTCTAGAGTCCAGAGACATCCGTTTGAGAGGATCGCCACTCCTTTTCAGTTATACAGTTGGACAGCTCCACAAGTTGATCATGCCATGGATTGTGTTCGAGCAGAAGATGCTTACACCTCCCGTCTTGGTTATGAAGAGCACATACCTGGACAGGTATAAGAACGTTAGCCAAATAGGTAACCGTGCCAAAGGCTGTGTTGTCATGTAGTCTTGACTGTTTGCCTCAGACCCGAGACTGGAATGAGGAGCTACAGACGACCAGAGAGCTGCCCCGTAAGAACTTGCCAGAGCGTCTACTAAGGGAGCGTGCTATATTCAAGGTTTTTAATAATCAGTTTGTCTTTTCTAATCCACATTTCCCCTTCCCAGCCATCTTATTAACCCTACTTTCTTCTAGGTACACAGTGATTTTGCGGCAGCTGCTACTCGTGGGGCAATGGCTGTGATCGATGGAAACGTTATGGCCATTAACCCAGGAGAAGAAACACGAATGCAGATGTTTATCTGGAACAACATATTTTTCAGCCTGGGTTTTGATGTTAGGGACCATTATCGGGAGCTAGGAGGTGATGCTGCCGCCCATGCAGCACCAACCAATGACTTGAATGGGGTTCGGGCATATGGGGCTGTGGATGTAGAGGGCTTGTATACGCTGGGGACAGTGGTAGTAGATTATAGAGGATACCGTGTTACTGCCCAATCAATTATCCCTGGAATTCTTGAGCGTGAGCAGGAGCAGAGTGTCATCTATGGCTCTATTGACTTTGGAAAGACTGTTGTGTCTCACAACAAATACCTGGAGCTTCTGGACAAGACGAGCCGGCCTCTTAAGGTTAGCTAGAGAGTTACAAGACTGCTGTGAATACAAACATGATTTTCAAGTTGAAATAAAAAGATGCATTAAACTACTTTTCACTGTATTCTAATCTCAGGTCCAAAAGCACAGTGTACTGAATGAGAAGAATGAAACGGTAGAGCTGTGCTCTTCTGTGGAGTGCAAAGGCATTATTGGAAATGATGGTCGCCATTATATTCTTGACCTCCTTCGTACCTTTCCTCCTGACCTAAACTTCTTGCCTGTGGAAGGGGTGGAGCTCCCTGCTGAATGTCAGCGCCAAGGATTTCCCCGGCCACACAGACACCGCCTGGCTTGTTTACGCCAGGAGTTAATTGAGGCCTTTGTTGAACACAGGTAGTTGTCCCTAAACTATGCAGCTGCAATTTTTTTTACAATGATAACATTCATTCGGTTTTATTTCAGATATCTTCTTTTTATGAAAATGGCTGCATTGCAGCTTATGCAACAAAAAGCAAATAGAGACACAAAAACGGATGTTGCTATTACTGAAGGCTCAGAGATGACCTCAGACAAAATGGACCGACCTCCACTGAATGCTGATTCCAATTCCCCACCAGTCGCCACAGACGCAGATACTTCTGCTGACTCACTGAACACAACTGAAGGCGAAAACTCAAGCCCCACCAATAATGGCCCTCAAGACACTTCCACAGCTACCCAGAACGGCGCATGCAAGAGCCCACTGGAGGGTAAGGAGCTTGAGGATAGTATACCGGGATTAGCTCAGGCCAAAGAGCTCGCGGAGACCTTAGTAACCGAAGATGGAACTAGCATTGGTACGTCAAAATACCCCAAAAATTCAACACAAAGTTGGGCGGCATGGAGAGAGCTACTCTGCTGGATAGTTTTACATGACACATATGTAAAAAATGGATTGACTTGAATGATTAGCCAAACATAATTTGGCAAACATGTGGCTACAATACTGCATGGCTTTAAAATGCCTTATTCCACCACGAGTGGTCTCTCTGTTTAGTCCTGCTTTAGTGGCATCTGTTACCTTACTTACTTTTAAAATCTATATATATTTATATTGCTTGGGTTTATTTAACTTAAGATTCATTTTGTGTGCTTTCTCAGGGTTTGGTGTCTGTCTAATGTTGTCCCTTTAATTTTGCACTTCATAACAAAGTAATCACCCACATTTTAGGGTTGAGACTAGTCTTATCTGGTGTGACATTTAGTTTGATTTAAACTTATATTAATATGAATTACAATCTTGATCAATGTCCCATACACTTAACATGTTTTGTATCTCTTCACTGCCTAAATGAAAAATAGACCCCAAAAGCAGAGAGGTGGTCCTGAACGCATGCAAAGCAGTCGGCTCCATCAGCAATACATCTTTTGATATACGTTTCAACCCTGACATCTTCTCTCCGGGTAAGATTCCAAGCACATGTACTTAACTAACTCAAGTCAGGTTGCTTTAAGAAGGTGTGAGTGTGAACAGTAAGATTTGTCAAAGCTGGCACTGGCTCTCCAAATCTTAATTATTTTTATGGTACCCGTTTATTCAGGAGTGCAATTTCCAGAAGAGAGCGCTGATGACATCCAAAAACAAAAGCAGCTTCTAAAAGATGCTTCTGCATTCTTGCTGTCTTGCCAGATCCCCTCATTGGTCAGTATTTTCAGTCGTCTATATATCCGTTCATCTAGTACATATTTTAAAATGCTTTGTTAATGTTTAGGTCAAAGACTGCTTAGACCACAGTGCTCTGCCTATGGATGGAGCTACACTGACAGAGGCTCTGCACCAGCGGGGCATTAATGTTCGGTACTTGGGGAACGTTCTGGATTTCATTGACAAGACTCCTGCTAAAGCACAGCTAGAGCATGTATATGTAAGCAGAGAACCAGCCAAGAATCTAAAGTCTTTTTTTATTTGCCGGCTTTGACACTGTTCTTCTTTGTTCTTAGAGAATAGGAATCAGTGAGCTTATCACTAGATGTGCTAAACATTTCTTTAAGACATATCTTCAGGTAATGGATGATGATGTGCAGATATATTTCTCATCAGAGTTTCCTAATACTTTTATGTTTACAGTATTTGTGTTTGTTTTGTAGGGTGTGGAGTTGTCGGCACTCTCTGCTGCTGTGAGCCATTTTCTAAATTGCTTCTTAAGCTCTTTTCTTGATGCGGTGGCCCACCTTCCTCCTGATGAACTGGTGTCGCGTCGCAAGAGTCGCAAACGCCGTAACAGAGTCCCTGGCAGTGGGGACAACACTGCATGGGCCAGTCTGACTCCCAGCGAGTTATGGAAAAACATCATCTCGGAGGCACAATCGTACTATCACTTTACTTTACATAGGTAAGAAATTTGTTTTCTGTTTAAGTTGGTTGTAATTTGTTAACATTATGATGTAATAAATAAAACCGTTGATGTGCAGTGAAAGCGTTGACCAGGTTGTGGAGAAATATGGTCTTCAGAAGAGCACTCTCCTTAGAGAGATTTCAATAAAAACTGGAATTCAGGTACCAATTTTAACCTAATCTTTAACATGCAAACATTCACATCAAAGCCACAGGAACAAATTAATCAAATGGCTTCTGCTAAAATATATTCTTCTAGATCCTAATAAAAGAGTACAACTTTGACAGCCGCCACAAGCCAGCCTTTACAGAAGAGGACATCTTGAACATCTTTCCTGTTGTCAAACATGTGAACCCCAAAGCCTCCGATGCCTTTCACTTTTTCCAGAGTGGTCAGGCCAAAGTACAACAAGGCAAGTATTTTTGAACTGATCAAAATGTTAATGAAGGATATTATGGTTGTGTTCACATTTAATTTCTGTATGTAGGATTTCTGAAGGAAGGCAGTGAGCTCATCAATGAGGCTCTCAACCTTTTTAACAATGTTTACGGAGCCATGCATGTCGAGATTTGTGCCTGCCTACGTCTCTTGGCACGCCTTAATTATATTATGGGGGACCACGCAGAGGTGAATATGGGAGCTATTTAGAAATAAATGTATTTTTTACTATATCTTAGTTGTAGTTTGCTAATTTTTACAATGTATTCTCAGGCTCTGAGTAACCAGCAGAAAGCGGTTCTGATGAGCGAAAGAGTGCTGAGCATTGAGCACCCGAACACCATTCAAGAATATGTAAGCATTTTTCCAATTTGATATGTTTTATTTTAAAAGCAGTGTTGTGTAGTTCTTCTGAACTACTTATGCTTATATGTTTTTTTCATTTGTTTTCCAGATGCATTTGTCTCTTTATTGCTTTGCCAATGGCCAGCTCTCGACTGCCCTGAAGTTGCTTTACCGCGCTCGTTATCTCATGCTGTTAGTCTCTGGAGAGGATCACCCAGAGATGGCTCTCCTTGATGTACGTGGTTATTTATGCTTGAGTAGAATATTTGTTGTGTTATTCAAACTGTTTTTTGTTAAGTTATTTTGAACCATGCATATATTTTTGTTGACAGAGTAACATTGGTTTGGTACTACATGGTGTAATGGAGTATGACTTATCACTGCGCTTTTTGGAAAATGCCTTGACCATCAATACAAAATATCACGGACCTCGATCACTCAAAGTGGCTCTAAGGTTCGTCAAATGAATTTCCATATTAATTGGCAGAAAATTGTGGTGTCTGTGTTTTAGATAGCATTTTTAGTTTCTAATGTGTGTTATGTTTTCATTTCAGTCATCATTTGGTGGCCAGAGTCTATGAAAGCAAAGCTGAATTTCGCTCTGCGCTTCAACATGAAAAGGAAGGTTATACAATCTACAAGAACCAGGTGCGAAAGCTTTTCATTTCATATGACATAAAAGGTGTTTTTACTTGCTAAACATGTTTACTTTTCTCTTCCCACACCAGATGGGTGAGGTGCATGAAAAAACCAAGGAAAGCTCAGAGTACCTGAAGTACCTTACGCAACAAGCTGTAGCACTGCAGAGGACAATGAATGAAATCTATAAAAATGGCTCCCATGCCAGCATCATGCCCGTAAAGGTAACTTCTATTTGCAGGATCTTCTATGTTATTAATATGAAAAATGTAACTAATTCTTATTATTTTTTTGCAGTTTACTGCACCCAGCATGGCCAGTGTCTTGGAACAGCTCAACATTATTAATGGCATCATCTTCATACCTCTCAGGTAAAACATTTATTAATTATACTGGGTCAGGACCAGTAATCACAAAACTCTTGCTTCTTTTTCAGTCAAAAAGATCTGGAGAACCTGAAGGCAGAGGTGCAGAGACGACAGCAGCTGCAGGAGCTGGGAAAGACTGAGGAGAACATAGAAGAGCCACTTCTGGAAATAGAGGACAAAATCCCTGTTGATTAACGTTTCACAGGCCTATGCAGTAACACTACAGTCAAGTCGTTTAGTCCCTGGAATCACAAACTCTGACGCGTCGATCAACTTGGAATAATATGGGAGGGGGGACACAGAAATTGTGTGTTATAGGCCTTTAAATGCATTTCCTATGTTGAAGGAAATGGTAGGAGGAATGCAAATGTGTCAGATCAATGTTAACATGCAATACAGATATAGCTGGTCCAAGGGCGTGAGGTGTGAATGATGCGTATGCAGCCAAGCAAGAGAGACCAAGATGACCAAGACATTGTTGGCCAGGGCCTGATTAAATGTATCAAATTTACTCATTCTGCTTCAGATTTGCACAATACTGTTAGTCCAAATAAAATTTCTCCAGGACATGTAGTCCTTAGCCTGCCTGTCCTGTTAATACAACACCAATCCTCTCCTAGAACTCAGGAGTCATTTCTGTGCACTAAGAGCAACAACATTGTTTCAGCCAACAATGCATTGTTCAAAAGTTTTAAGATTGTAAGCTTTTCCACTACAAGAGTTAATTTAGACATCTGTAGTGGGTCATTTCTCCCTGTTCCTTGAAGGTGATCATAATTGTCAATTTCAAGCTGCGCTATGGTGTGTGCGAGTGAATGTCTATGTAACAGTGTGTAGGAGATGGTATGTAGGAGATGGTGATTTATTAATTTAAGCCATCTGTTTCATAGAAGTTGTATAGAAGCAGAAAGATGTATAAATCTATCAGAAATATAGATTTTAATGGATTTTCAAATTAAAAGCCCATGATCTAAAAGCGGTAGAATATCTATTAAGTAGCAGTAATCTATTTTTACACACTGTGGCATGGTGTATAGCTGTTAGTGTGTAAATCTTTTTGTTGTCAAAGAGAACGTTTGGCCGGGGCCGTTGCTGCTGCTGCTGCTGTGTATTTCTATCTAGAGGCTTAAAGAGCATATGACAGGTTTTCATGATTTTCTACTTATTAGTGGGATCGATATAATTATCAGAGTTTTACATCAGTCCAGTTGATGTTTGTTAAGAGAAATTGAAAAATAAAAGTTGACCGAAATCCTACCTATGTCATGAAAAAGAATGCTTGGATATTTACAGACATTTTAAATAATACTTTAACAAAATAATGTCAAGTATGATTTGTCAAATCATAACTATTGTATAATTTATATTGAATCTGGCCCTTGTTTACAGTATTGTTGCTTGTTAACAGTTGTGGAATTGCTTCCACCCATGTCCAACCTGGATATACTGTCCCAACACTATAAACTTCAACAGAATTGACAAATAGGAAAAATAGGCAGTTTCCTGAATATAGTCGTACGCTCCACGTTTTTGTGACTTGTGTTGTGTAACCTGTCATATACCCTTTCAAGAACAGTATACTATCCAGGTGTTTTATTTTTCTACATAAAAGTACATCCGCGGGATAGCTGTCAGCTCTTGGTTTAAAACAATCAATGCCTGCTGGTCTTGTTACTCGATGTATCATGAAGGTACTAGTGTGAGTGCTCAACTAGAGCAGTTGTACCTGATTCCATTGTGTTTGTTTTTATGTTGTTTTGTTTTTATTTTTCAATTTTGGCTATTGTCTTTTTCTATGTCATGGACATAACATTATCACAGATTGTCAGTTCATTGAGCAGTATTCAGTGCACTTTTGAGTTGTGTGGTGATTTATTGCACAACTATAAAAAGGGCTGTTTCAATGCTCAATGTACCAAAAACGAATAGGTTTGAGCTTGTATACATGCAACGTTTTCCTCTCATGGCAAACTGTTAATTGCTGCCATCTGTAAAGTGTGATTAAAGCAATATTGTGAAAAGATTATTTGTAAAAAAAACAAAACTGTTGGTATATGGCACATACGAGTTGGAAAAAATGCCTGCAAAAAATTGCCTTAATAAACAGGGAAGACAAGTCTACCACATGTGTCACCGTCCACAGGGGGGCGCTCCAAGGTTAAAGACATAATCAACACATTTAAATACATCTATAAAAGACAAATGAGTCCGCATGTCATCGTGTTTATGTTTCTTTCGTAGTTTTATATTGCTTATTAATCTCCAGGCATCGCATTTCCCCCCAAACTGACGCACGCGCCTGACTCCAGGACGTGCGCGCTCCCGCCTGCGTGACTGCGCTCTGAAGCGCGCTCACGTGTGAAGGCGCTGCGGTGCGAACATGCGCAAGAGGCAGAGCCGAGACAAGCGCAGTTTACTTCACATCACAAAATCACACTTGAGTGCGGAAATCTCACGCCCTGTTGGGCCGTGTCACCACGGGAGAGGCTCAAAGGCTTTCACAGACGAACCAGAAGGTGAGTTAAAGGCTTTGCGCTGATTTTACTCACCGATCTAAACGAAACTGGCTTTAGTGCGAGGAAAAAGACTTGCTGCAAATTCTGCACCTCCTTTTTACGTCTCAAAATGGCGGCTCGGCCCTTGCACTGTGGCAGCAGCAGGTATCTGGTCCACAGAGCTAACGGGACGTGTTAAGACTGGACTGTGATGTAAGTATGTAAAGCATGACTAGAGTTCCCTTCATGTTACATTTGTATTTCAACCCATGTTGCGCCAAGACGCCAAGATTGTCTTTAGGAGGCTAACTTCGCTAAGCATAATAATACCAAGCTAAACATCGTCTAAACACGAATTATGTACAGCGTAATCTTCAGAAATATACCCAAATAGCATGTAGTATTGTACATTGTATTCACGAAGTGGAAACAAAAGCTTGATGTTCAAACCCCGGGTTACGCTTCATATTTGCGTTCATGTTGGACGTGGAGGAATGAGGTTTGAGCAGTGATAATAAACCACCATGCTTTCATCTGTTATCTGCGCTATCAATGGTGTTGACTGCTGCCGGGATTAATACTTTAAAACACTCGGTTTCACAAAATATAAATAAATGACACTTCCGGTTACGTCACTTGGTTGTTGTCACTTGATAATGGATAGTATCCTACATTTACTTGTGCAGGCGGGACAGGAGCAGGAGCAGGATGGGGTGTGTAGTGTTTGTTTGTATAAAAAGTGACAGTCTTAATGGGTTATAATGATTAGGATAACCTTTTTACTCCATATTTAACCTTCCTTAGTGGCCTTAAACAGAATTTCCTAATGACTGATGGATTATACATACAAGTAATACTTAGGATACTTAATAGGAGTAGCGCAATTTATCACATTTGATAGGCATAAACCCTTATCCATGTTTTTATATATGGCTAAACTTTCATAATAATTTACTCGACACTTCCTGGATAATCAAGGTGCCAACATCAGCCAACCTAGTTTTTAACTTTATGTTTTAGTCTGCCTGTATTAATTCTGTAACTCTTAGAATTTAATTTGTTTTATAGTGTATTTTACTGAGCTAATGTTAATAATGAAATGTAACGTGTTGTAATATTAATGAAATGTGTACTTTTATTATTGTAACGTATTCAACTGCCCAGGGACGGCAGATAGAAAGTAGCAGTAGCTAAATCTGGTACAGATCATCTTTTCTCTTGAAGATTAATGATTTTGTACATGGAAAAATATATATATATATATATATCAGTTTCACAATAGACCTCTCAATCACTCTAAAAGTGACAATATTGCATTACATTTTTTGTTTTTGAGAAGGTGCATTAGCTACTGTAAATGTGGCGGTATAGGAACACACAAACCCGTTCTCTACGTGAACTTGTGACATGAAGTGAATGTTTGGATTGCGAAAGAGCTCGGTGACATCTTGGTGGTGGAACGTTGTCATTGGCCTGATCCGTATCCATTACCTAACTGTACTTTCCTCTCCTCAGATGCAGTGTGGGCTCAGCTGGTGACTGGTTCTACAGGCGCTCTGCTTCACTCGTCCCGGGGCTGAACTTCTCCCAAACGTCTCCCACAGGCCTTCACCGGACCGCAGGGCGTGTCCTCTCGTCGTGTTGCTCGGATCAGAACTGCTCGTCTCCTTAGTGAGAGGAGCAAACATTCACTCGATCACCTGCGCTCCCCTGGCCCCGCCCCAACCACCCTGTCGCCATGGTGCTGTCCCAAAGGCAAAGAGATGAACTGTAAGAGTCTTCTTCTTTTTGAATTACCGTATTTTCTGGACTATAAGTCGCACCTTTTTTCGTAGTTTTGGCCGGGGTGCGACTTATACTTATACCTTTTTATAAGTATTATATTTCATACTCCAGTGCAACTTGTATATTGTCTATTATGCATTTTTTGGCTCCGGTGCGACTTATAGTCTGGAAAATACGGCAAATTTGTTTTATGCACACATTTACAATTGGCATATTATAGTATTTATTTATTCAACTGTTATTTAACCAGGTAAGAAACCCATTGACATCGATACAGCTTTTACAAGGATTACCTGGGGAGTAGTAATAATAGATGTGATGACTGAAGTATAAGTATTTGTTTATCATTTATCTTTATGTAAAGTGTATTTGGGTATCTTGCATGGTGGTATCACAGTTTTCTCTTCCGTCTCGCATCAAGAAAGTCCAGCTGCCACCTTTCTGTGAGGAGTTTGCATGTTTTGCCTGCATCTACGTAGGTTAATAATAATAAAGGATTGTTTTTTTGTTTTATGGATACAGAAGGATGTTATTGAAAAGCTAGTGGTCTCGCAAGTGTTTAATTTTGTACAGTGATCAATTAACAGCATTAACAACATTAACTGAAAGAAAATAAAAATTAAACATAATTGAAGGGTGTCAAACCGAAACTTGTCCTTTGTTTTAATCAAGGCTATTGGTTGAAAGTAATGAGATGGAATTTTGTTCTTCATAGTGGCGTTAAAAAGGCTGTGTTTTTTGTCTGTGGTCTTTCACATGGAAAAGCTCAACATACTTAACAATGTTTCCCTGTTTTTAGATTAGTTGTGGGCGGTGTCTGTTGGTATGGCGAGTTCTATTGGAATGCTAATCTTTCCCGACGTTAACTATTCACCGAAGCCTAGAATCCCCCAGACTTATGTTTTGCCGTTCTCTGGCTTATAAACTGCTGCTTCATCTTCTCTTCTATTGTCCAATGCTGTATTCGGGTATTAAATATTTAAATTAAGCGTTGCTCGTTACAGAAGAGGACACTTGCTGATTACTGGAAGTTGCGGCGAGTGTCAAGAAGCTTTCAACACGGCAGTCAGATGCTGTGTTTGCGCGGCACTTAACAACAACTCTAATTTTGTGATGGCCAATGAAAAGTGTATTTGTGTTGGCTTCGTGGGTCAGGGGACTTATCCCTGCTGGCTGCTGTATAAATAGACCGAAGACACAGACTGACTGCTCTCCTCAAAGACCCGGAGGCACTCGTTCAGATGAGCTTGTTCCTTTTAACTCTTTTCCACATGAAAATTCCCCTTACAATGCTCTATGCACAAGATGACGCAGCAGTTTGTGTCATTACCGTCCCTTACTTCTCGTTGCCTCTGGCTCTGTTGGTGATATAACAGATAAAATGGTAAGCAAAACCAACGCTTTATGAACTAGAAAACATGAAAAGACGCTAATCTCTTTGGCTAACACTTCAAACGATCATTAAAGCTGTTTGTAGTTGCACATTTTTTGACATTTTATGCAATACTGTCATGTAATTTTGAAGAACATAAGGAATCTGTATGAGACTTCTCTGTAGAATGTGGTGTTCTTCTTCTTGGTGTTTTATGGTGGTCGGTATCCATAAAGTGTTACATTACCGCCACCTACTGTAGTTGTACGTCTTCAAAGTATGTGTTTACACTATACCAGGAAAAAAAGAGCGAGGAAATAAAAATAATTGGAGAATGTGGTGTTGTAGGGCTGGTCAGGCTACAGACACCCCCTGGTTCTCCTGCCGGACAGGCGCAGGGAGCACAGACTGCTTTGACAGATTGTGCCGGATCATGTTGTTCAGCCCCTACTTATTGAACCCCAAGCTCAGGCGTCTGGCTTCTAATGACATCAGTGCTGCTTAAAAATCTTTATGAATGAACACATATTGGTCCATTTACTCTAAATATATAAATATAATTCTATCAAGTTAAGATTATTATACTGGGTTTATTTGTTGTGCATATTTGCGCCTATAAATGGATGTTGGCCCTTTCTGTTATACACTAATATGTCTGCCAAGTAATTTTACTACACGTTTGCAGAGGGTTGTGATGATACCTCGGGATGTGCCAAGCTGATGTCGGATTTTAATGTTCTTTTCTTTTTTTTTTTTTTTTAAACGAATTGATCCTTGTTGTGTTTCAGAAATCGTGCAATAGCGGATTATCTTCGTTCCAATGGATATGAAGAAGCATATTCCAATTTCAAAAAAGAATCTGAATTGGATGTGGTGAGTAGATTTTTGAATCTTTACATCCAAACGTAATCCGTCCATTTGTCTTTAGATGGATTTATTGCTATGAGCATGTTAACATTAATATGAAAAACTGAAAATTTATTTTTCAAGCACTTAACTTGAGAGTGCAACTAAAAACTCTGGTGTGATTAAAATAAATCTAACTAAATGAGGCTGAGCGGCCTCTTTGCGCCCCAGCGTCAGTGCTGTGGTCTGTAAACTAATGAAGCAGCGGCATAAAACAACTGTACTCACACAATTGACTCGCACTAGTGTGGACCACAATATGTAACGGACCAGCGTCACGTGTACACCAGACCATCATTACAAACGGATAGGGCTTGTTGACATGCCGGGCTCTAACACACACACATGTGCGCATATTGCCTGTGACCCGTGTTTCACCTGGAGACGTTTTTGCGGTATACTGTAGGTTCCAAAAACTCCATGAATAACCTACTGTAGCCATAAATAATTGCGGTAAAAAAACTTTTAATCTTGACATTCCTACTTGGGACAGGGCCCACATTTTCTCGGGCCGGGTTCGGCACTAAGTGGCACTGATTACGTGCGCCCCATATGATCCATGCATATGAGCGACACTGTTCTTTTCCTCTTTGAGACAAAGGAGAGAGGAGAGAGAAGAAGGTGCATGCATGCACCTTGTAGGAGAGAGAAGAAGGTTCTCCTTGCTGCAGCAGAGCAAGGAGTGGGGGAGAGGGAGGAGGAGCAGATGCCCTCCCATAGAGAAGAAAAGAGGCGGAGAGGGATAATGTGTCCCAGTGCCAGTGGAGGACAGGCGCTTCTGTATCAGAGATACGCAGTAGAACACATGTAAAAACACAAAGCCAATAAAGGCAATAAAACTCTGCACATAATGCATAAACTCAGTTAACCTAATGTAATTCCAGTTGCAAGTGCTGGCCTTGGCCTTGCCGGGTCCAGACATGCACAGAAAGACCAGAGCATGGCTCGGGTTCAAACAGTACACACTCAGATTTTTTCTTAAACTCTATTCCATGCACCCACAAGGGCCGTGACCACAGCGCAGGTAAGATACCGCGCTGACCACAAAGATCACCCCCGTTTACATGAATAAATAATGGGACACATTTGAGGAGCAGGGGAAAGAGAAAAGCTCTTTACTGCCTGAGCTTTAGGCATACAACCGTTTGATCCCTTTGTGTGTCTGTCTTGATTGTAATGCTGTATAATAAGCTATTTTGAGTAGGCCCTATACTTTTATTTCAAACCATTGAGCTTTGTTGTTTTACAACATTTAAAATGTTATAAATTGTTGTTTAGTTATGACGTGGACTATAGCCTACTTGTATATCTAAATTGGCACCTATTAGTCAAATTTTAAAAATTAAAATTATACATTTTCAAGTTTATAAGATTAGAAACTTAAGACACGTTCTATTTGTTATTGATCTGGTTCCTTAACAATCCTCTTAGTGATTCCTAATTAATAATAAGTATCAACATTTTATATAAAGCATTTATTGGGATCTTATCAGTTCCCATCCCTGGTCATGTCTTTTCTTTCGAAATATCTGCAAAGTTTGCAATGTTTATTGTTGCTGTGACAACAATAAAGAGAACACTGTTTAATGCACAGTTGCACAGAACTGATTATTTCTACAAAGAAAGATATCCCCAAAAAAAAAAAATACTGCACCTACCGTACATGAAATGTAATGAAAACCTTAGGCGCACTAGTGCAACCAAACCGAAATGTTAGTCTGGACCCCAGCACCCAAAACATGTGGTGCATTAAGCTGAAAGCACAAATATGTCTTTGTTTGGTGGGCTTGTTCCTGTTATATATTATGTTATATGTTAATATAATGTACTGAAAGGCATGGCTGAGTTTGTGAGTGGACACCACCATTAACCAATTGCTGAGAAGTAAATGCTAAATGAGCTGAAGCTCCTACATTAGTGAAGCCTTTGCAGATACAATTTAAATCATTTTATCATACAGCTTTTCTGGTCTGGGTTTAAAAGATGCCCTATGTAACTTCTGGTGGGGGTCCGCCACCTGTTTGTCTCTGCAGAGATGTGATTGTTTTGTCAGGAATGTGCCACAGTATGGCATTAAACTTGTCTTTTGTTAAATTCAAGCATTTTTTTGTTTGTTTTCCAAAAACATGCGTTCTTCCTGTGAGGGGACTCTCCTTTCCATAAATCTGACCTGTAGGCAAATCCTGGATAACATTAAATCAAAAAATCACATCGCACATAACATGGATCCTTCATAACTAGGATGAAGAGTTACTGTTGAGCGCAACGTATTGATGGCAGGTTGCTTCTTGTCTCCATGGAGATGTAATTGCTTTGGCTGAAATGTTCCACAGAGTGGCGTAAAACATGTCAATCTCCCTGGAGAATGTACTTTTTTTTAACTACCAGAAATCTTACACATTGCTTCTGTAAATGATCACTTGCCATGGGTATAAAATGTGACGAGCTTCGAAGTCCAAGTCATCAAACCTTTGGATTTAAGAATTGTATTATAGTTTGGATTTTATTGTATTATTGTTGAACAGATATCAATGCAGTTTGCTCCATTCTGGCTCCGACTAATAACAAGCAGAGGGCGACTGTGGTTAGAGCCCGTGCACACTCACCCAAATGATTGTGGTTCAAAGCCTGCAGAACACCAGTGTGTTCTGCCCTTGGGCAAGGCACTTCACCCACCCACCTATGTATTACTGTAGTGTATGTCTGTGCCTCCGAGTGATTGTGATTCTGAGTCTGTCATTGTTGTGTTTAGTGCTATACTACCTAGTAAAGTAGATTTGTGCTTGTTTTTTAATTTTTTTTATTTTAGGTGGATTTTTACTACAGTTCATATGTTATAAGACTGTCCTAAGTTAATGTTGCTTTGTAACTAGGAATGGAAAATGCTCAAGTTAAACATTGAATCGTTCAACATTGCCGTCACAGTATAACACACCTGCATGGCTCACAGGCTCCTCTTCCAGCTCTGCGTGTCATTTTGGTAAAGCAGATGATGGAAGACTATGGAGACTGCTAATTTTGTAACCAGTCTTTTGTTATAACTCCAGGAATGAAAACTGAAACTGTTTTTTATTTGATGGTAAGTCATTGTGTAATTGAATTAACTCTTTCCCAGCCAGCATGATGCACAGATTATATGTAGAAAGCTGACCCATGTATCAAGAAAACATATCCATCCATAGTATTGCTGCATTTCTAATTGTAACTCTTGTTTTTTCTCCATCAGAATGAAGAGTTGGATAAGAAGTATGCAGGTCTTTTGGAGAAAAAATGGACCTCTGTCATCAGGTTACAGAAGAAGGTTTGTCTAGGTCTTGTATTGGTTCTTTGTGCAGTTGTATATTTGACTAAACATGTTTTTTGGGGGGGAACTGACAGGTTATGGAGCTTGAATCCAAGTTGAATGACGTTAAAGATGACATACATTTAAGCGGACCTGTCACTCAGAAGCGTGATCCCAAAGAGTGGATCCCTCGTCCTCCAGAGAAGTACTCTCTGAGCGGGCACCGGAGCCCTGTCACCCGCGTCATATTCCATCCAGTGTTCAGTGTCATGGTGTCGGCCTCTGAGGACGCCACCATAAAGGTGATAAATCACTTTATAAAATGGGAGCTGAGGTTTAAACTAGATAATGTTTTTAGTTTTATAATGCCAATCATGTTTAGTCTCTCTCAAATGCATAGTATTTGTAAAATTGATTAAAATGATGAGCTCTGCTACATTTTCTATTGCTGTTAATCTCAGAAACATTAACGACATTCATCCCCAACTGGACAAACCCTCTGTGCACCTGCTGCCATCTGCTTTGTCTGGCGCTGGGGGGAGGGAGGTGTTTGTGTGACTTCACGTGCGTTTGTTCAGAACCCCCCCTTGTGTAAAGAGCTGCCCAAGAACCCAGGGTTTATCCCCCTGTCTACCCAGAAGCTTCTAGGAGGCTTCTAGAATGGTTCCTCTATGTCTGGTACTTTATCTTGTGTTCTGATCATTTCTTATCCAGGTTTGGGACTATGAGGCCGGAGACTTTGAACGCACATTGAAGGGTCATACAGACTCTGTACAGGACATCTCTTTTGACCAAACTGGCAAACTGCTCGCCTCCTGTTCTGCAGATATGACTATTAAACTGTGGGATTTCCAAGTCTTTGAATGCATAAGAACCATGCATGGTATGAAGAGAACTAGTTGAATGTGACTAATCTATACATTTTAGTTCATTACATTTTATAGAAATATAGCAGTGCAAATGAGTTAAGCCACTGGTAAAACTGAAACTATAGAGCATATACTTTAGTTTCAAAAGATTTGAAGAGAAGTTTGTCACACATTATAATAGTCCTTTTATTGTTTCCCAGGACATGATCACAATGTTTCATCAGTTGCCATCATGCCCAACGGAGATCACATTGTCTCCGCTTCGAGGGACAAAACTATAAAAATGTGGGAGGTCGCCACTGGGTATGAAACTATGACCTACTTCTATAAAAATAAGTCTGCATTTGAACCCTTTAGCGTGGACTCACTCTTCGTTTGTCCTATAGTTATTCTGTAAAGACCTTCACAGGCCACAGGGAGTGGGTTCGAATGGTGCGGCCAAACCAGGATGGCACATTAATTGCCAGCTGCTCCAACGACCAGACGGTGCGTGTTTGGGTTGTGGCCACTAAAGAGTGCAAAGCAGAGCTGCGGGAACATGAGCACGTAGTGGAGTGCATTTCATGGGCTCCAGAAAGCGCCTATCCCAATATCCAGGATGCTACCGGGTCAGAGGTAAGTCGGCTCAAAATGAAATGGATATTGAAAGGATTACAAGTAAATGGGAATAGAGCCAATAAAATGCTAGCGTGTAAAGGCATACTAAAGTGTCTTGGACGTCACTGCTCGTGTGAAGCAAGCCTCTGTTAATGGATATAAAGAGCTTGCAGAATTAACAAGAATATCATAATAGCCTTAAGCAGCATAAACACACTCCCCATGCCTTGTGATCCACGTGAACTCTTGTCAGATTTACACTGGTTCCCCTTAAGCATTTGTCCTAATTTAACCCCTATTTAAAATGTTTCTTGATTTGTAAATGTATGTGTAATAATCTTCTCTCTTTTTAGAACAAGAAAAGTGGTAAGCCAGGTCCTTTCCTATTGTCTGGCTCCAGAGATAAAACGATTAAAATGTGGGATATTAGCACCAGCATGTGCCTTATGACACTGGTGAGAACTGACAAGTCTTGATTATTTATATTATTATTATTAGTAGTAACAAACGTATAGATTAAACAGAACATTTTATTTTTTAGGTTGGCCATGACAATTGGGTACGTGGTGTCCTGTTCCACCCGGGCGGGAAATTTGTAGTGAGTTGTGCAGATGACAAAACTTTGAGGCTTTGGGACTACAAAAACAAGCGCTGCATGAAAACCTTGGGTGCTCATGAACACTTTGTTACCTCTATGGGTAAGTGGGGCTCCAGTTGGTGATGTCAAACTTGTTATGTGCATGTTTTTTAGATTGAAAACATAACATAACCTAATCTTGATCCACAGATTTCCACAAGGCTGCGCCATATGTTGCTACTGGCAGCGTAGATCAAACGGTAAAAGTGTGGGAGTGTCGTTGACGTGAACCTGGGCGGGTCGGACCATCTTCCGCAAGACGTTCCACTGGATACTGATGAACTCCACCAAACCTGTCTATGTAACCCAAACTCCTGCACATTTCTGCAGCTGCACTTAACCGCAATGGTTATTTACCCATTGTGCTCTCTGGTCCATTAACTTTTGTCATCTGTGTAAAATATTCCTGGATGTAGAAGAGCTATTAAATGTTACACAAAAAGTATTCTTGCATGGTAATCCCAAATTGTATAATATAACTTTAAATGACATAACATGAAGTTGCGTAGAAAAACATACGGTTGCTGCCCGTCTGTCACACAGAACGGCAGAAGGCGTAAAATCTAGAGCACTAAAACTATAATTTATGATAATACTGTATCTTTCTCTGTAAAAGATTTCTTTTTGTTTCGTTTTTTTAGAACTTTACCTCTGATACGGTTTCTCCCTCCCAAAACCGGTTGGTGCCTAGAATAAAACAGGAAAGCTGTCAATGGGCTTAAACTCAGTGCTTCAACATGCAAACCATTGTTTCTCTTAGACGTTGTCATACTTTTATTGCAAACCAGTGCAGAAAAAGCGGCTAAAATATTCGTATCTAAATTGTCAAATGTTATATTTTAACATTTTGGATTGGTGGATTTAGATTCTGCCTAAATGAGTTGACTTGGGAGATAAATGCAATCTACTGGCACTTAATGTGCAATTCCCTTTTAAAGATCTGCTTAGAAATGTGTTGATTGCTTCACCTGCTCTGCTCCGCTCTAATGACTGTTTAAAACAA